>NW_026989924.1:0-140000 GCF_036417665.1 Passer domesticus | reverse complement strand
CACTCGCCCTGGCCCACCCTGACCACCCAACCTAAAAATTTCCAAATTTTGTTGGATTTCTCCAAAACTACAGTGGTCAGAAGCTCGATCCCAGCTCGGCCTTATAGCCCCAAAGGCCAGCTTTCATCTGATGTCCAGAGCCTGGCCAAATGACTTCTTTTTCCCCTGCAAAATGGCCTCTCTTTGCGGCCACTCGCCCTGGCCCACCCTGACCTCCCAACCTAAAAATTTCCAAATTTTGTTGGATTTCCCCAAAACTACAGTGGTCAGAAGCCATATCCCAGATCGGCCTTATAGCCCCAAAGGCCAGCTTTCATCTGATGCCCAGAGGTTGGCCAAAGGACTTCTTTTTCCCCTGCAAAATGGCCTCTCTTTGAGGCCACTCCCCCTGGCCCACCCTGAACACCCAACCTAAAAATTTCCAAATTTAGTGGGATTTCTCCAAAACTAAAGTGGTCAGAAGCCAGATCCCAGCTCGGCCTTATAGCCCCAAAGGCCAGCTTTCATCTGGTGCCCAGAGCCTGCCCAAATGAATTATTTTTCCCCTGCAAAATGGCCTCTCTTTGAGGCCACTTGCCCTGTCCCACCCTGAACACCCAACCTAAAAATTTCCAAATTTTTTTGGATTTCTCCAAAACTACAGTGGTCAGAAGCCATATCCCAGCTCGGCCTTACAGCCCCAAATGCCAGCTTTCATCTGATGCCCAGAGGTTGGCCAAATGACTTCTTTTTCCCCTGCAAAATGGCCTCTCTTTGCGGCCACTCGCCCTGGCCCTCCCTGAACACCCAACCTAAAAATTTCCAAATTTTGTGGGATTTCTCCAAAACTAAAGTGGTCAGAAGCCAGATCCCAGCTCGGCCTTATAGCCCCAAAGGTCAGCTTTCATCTTATGCCCAGAGGTTGGGCAAATGACTTCTTTTTCCTCTGCAATACGGCCTCTATTTGCGGCCACTCGCCCTGGCCCTCCCTGACCACCCAACCTAAAAATTTCCAAATTTTGTTGGATTTCTCCAAAACTACAGTGGTCAAAAGCCAGATCCCAGCTCGGCCTTATAGCCCCAAAGGCCAGCTTTCATCTGATGCCCAGAGCCTGGCCAAATGACTTCTTTTTCCCCTGCAAAATGGCCTCTCTTTGCGGCCACTCGCCCTGGTCCACCCTGACCACCCAACCTAAAAATTTCCAAATTTTGTTGGATTTCTCCAAAACTACAGTGGTCAGAAGCTAGATCCCAGCTCGGCCTTATAGCCCCAAAGGCCAGCTTTCATCTGATGCCCAGAGGTTGGCCAAATGACTTCTTTTTCCCCTGCAAAATGGCCTCTCTTTGAGGCCACTCGCCCTGGCCCACCCTGACCACCCAACCTAAAAATTTCCAAATTTTGTTGGATTTCTCCAAAACTACAGTGGTCAGAAGCTAGATCCCAGCTCAGCCTTATAGCCCCAAAGGCCAGCTTTCATCTGGTGCCCAGAGCCTGCCCAAATGAATTATTTTTTCCCCTGCAAAATGGCCTCTCTTTGCGGCCACTCGCCCTGGCCCACCCTGACCACCCAACCTAAAAATTTCCAAATTTTGTTGGATTTCTCCAAAACTACAGTGGTCAGAAGCTCGATCCCAGCTCGGCCTTATAGCCCCAAAGGCCAGCTTTCATCTGATGTCCAGAGCCTGGCCAAATGACTTCTTTTTCCCCTGCAAAATGGCCTCTCTTTGCGGCCACTCGCCCTGGCCCACCCTGACCTCCCAACCTAAAAATTTCCAAATTTTGTTGGATTTCCCCAAAACTACAGTGGTCAGAAGCCATATCCCAGATCGGCCTTATAGCCCCAAAGGCCAGCTTTCATCTGATGCCCAGAGGTTGGCCAAAGGACTTCTTTTTCCCCTGCAAAATGGCCTCTCTTTGAGGCCACTCCCCCTGGCCCACCCTGAACACCCAACCTAAAAATTTCCAAATTTAGTGGGATTTCTCCAAAACTAAAGTGGTCAGAAGCCAGATCCCAGCTCGGCCTTATAGCCCCAAAGGCCAGCTTTCATCTGGTGCCCAGAGCCTGCCCAAATGAATTATTTTTCCCCTGCAAAATGGCCTCTCTTTGAGGCCACTTGCCCTGTCCCACCCTGAACACCCAACCTAAAAATTTCCAAATTTTTTTGGATTTCTCCAAAACTACAGTGGTCAGAAGCCATATCCCAGCTCGGCCTTACAGCCCCAAATGCCAGCTTTCATCTGATGCCCAGAGGTTGGCCAAATGACTTCTTTTTCCCCTGCAAAATGGCCTCTCTTTGCGGCCACTCGCCCTGGCCCTCCCTGAACACCCAACCTAAAAATTTCCAAATTTTGTGGGATTTCTCCAAAACTAAAGTGGTCAGAAGCCAGATCCCAGCTCGGCCTTATAGCCCCAAAGGTCAGCTTTCATCTTATGCCCAGAGGTTGGGCAAATGACTTCTTTTTCCTCTGCAATACGGCCTCTATTTGCGGCCACTCGCCCTGGCCCACCCTGACCACCCAACCTAATAATTTCCATATTTTGTTGGATTTCTCCAAAACTACAGTGGTCAGAAGCCAGATCCCAGCTCGGCCTTATAGCCCCAAACGCCAGCTTTCATCTGGTGCCCAGAGCCTGCCCAAATGAATTATTTTTCCCCTGCAAAATGGCCTCTCTTTGCGGCCACTCGCCCTGGCCCACCCTGACCTCCCAACCTAAAAATTTCCAAATTTTGTTGGATTTCTCCAAAACTACAGTGGTCAGAAGCTCGATCCCAGCTCGGCCTTATAGCCCCAAAGGCCAGCTTTCATCTGATGCCCAGAGGATGGGCAAATGACTTCTTTTTCCTCTCCAAAATGGCCTCTCGTTGCGGCCACTCGCCCTGGCCCACCCTGACCTCCCAACCTAAAAATTTCCAAATTTTGTCGGATTTCTCCAAAACTAAAGTTGTCAGAAGCCAGATCCCAGCTCGGCCTTATAGCCCCAAAGGCCAGCTTTCATCTGATGCCCAGAGGTTGGCCAAATGACTTCTTTTTCCCCTGCAAAATGGCCTCTCTTTGCGGCCACTCGCCCTGGCCCTCCCTGAACACCCAACCTAAAAATTTCCAAATTTTGTGGGATTTCTCCAAAACTAAAGTGGTCAGAAGCCAGATCCCAGCTCGGCCTTTTAGCCCCAAAGGTCAGCTTTCATCTGATGCCCAGAGGTTGGGCAAATACTTCTTTTTCCTCTGCAATACGGCCTCTATTTGCGGCCACTCGCCCTGGCCCACCCTGAACACCCAACCTAAAAATTTCCAAATTTTGTCGGATTTCTCCAAAACTACAGTGGTCAGAAGCCAGATCCCAGCTCGGCCTTATAGCCCCAAAGGCCAGCTTTCATCTGATGCCCAGAGCCTGCCCAAATGACTTATTTTTCCCCTGCAAAATGGCCTCTCTTTGCGGCCACTCGCCCTGGCCCACCCTGACCACCCAACCTAAAAATTTCCAAATTTTGTTGGATTTCTCCAAAACTACAGTGGTCAGAAGCCATATCCCAGCTCGGCCTTATAGCCCCAAACGCCAGCTTTCATCTGATGCCCAGAGCCTGGCCAAATGACTTCTTTTTCCTCTGCAAAATGGCCTCTCTTTGCGGCCACTCGCCCTGGTCCACCCTGACCACCCAACCTAAAAATTTCCAAATTTTGTTGGATTTCTCCAAAACTACAGTGGTCAGAAGCTAGATCCCAGCTCGGCCTTATAGCCCCAAAGGCCAGCTTTCATCTGATGCCCAGAGGTTGGCCAAATGACTTCTTTTTCCCCTGCAAAATGGCCTCTCTTTGAGGCCACTCGCCCTGGCCCACCCTGACCACCCAACCTAAAAATTTCCAAATTTTGTTGGATTTCTCCAAAACTACAGTGGTCAGAAGCCAGATCCCAGCTCGGCCTTATAGCCCCAAATGCCAGCTTTCATCTGATGCCCAGAGGTTGGCCAAATGACTTATTTTTCCCCTGCAAAATGGCCTCTCTTTGCGGCCACTCGCCCTGGCCCACCCTGACCACCCAACCTAAAAATTGCCAAATTTTGCTGGATTTCTCCAAAACTAAAGTGGTCAGAAGCCATATCCCAGCTCGGCCTTATAGCCCCAAACGCCAGCTTTCTTCTGATGCCCAGAGGTTGGCCAAATGACTTCTTTTTCCCCTGCAAAATGGCCTCTCTTTGCGGCCACTCGCCCTGGCCCTCCCTGAACACCCAACCTAAAAATTTCCAAATTTTGTTGGATTTCTCCAAAACTAAAGTGGTCAGAAGCCAGATCCCAGCTCGGCCTTATAGCCCCAACGGCCAGCTTTCATCTGATGCCCAGAGGTTGGCCAAATGACTTATTTTTCCCCTGCAAAATGGCCTCTCTTTGCGGCCACTCGCCCTGGCCCACCCTGACCACCCAAGCTAAAAATTTCCAAATTTTGTTGGATTTCTCCAAAACTACAGTGGTCAGAAGCTAGATCCCAGCTCGGCCTTATAGCCCCAAATGCCAGCTTTCATCTGATGCCCAGAGGTTGGCCAAATGACTTCTTTTTCCCCTGCAAAATGGCCTCTCTTTGAGGTCACTCGCCCTGGCCCACCCTGACCACCCAACCTAAAAATTTCCAAATTTTGTTGGATTTCTCCAAAACTACAGTGGTCAGAAGCCAGATCCCAGCTCGGCCTTATAGCCCCAAATGCCAGCTTTCATCTGATGCCCAGAGGTTGGCCAAATGACTTCTTTTTCCCCTGCAAAACGGCCTCTCTTTGAGGCCACTCGCCCTGGCCCACCCTGACCACCCAACCTAAAAATTTCCAAATTTTTTTGGATTTCTCCAAAACTACAGTGTTCAGAAGCCAGATCCCAGCTCGGCCTTATAGCCCCAAAGGCCAGCTTTCATCTGATGCCCAGAGCCTGCCCAAATGATTTCTTTTTCCCCTGCAAAATGGCCTCTCTTTGCGGCCACTTGCCCTGGCCCACCCTGACCACCCAACCTAAAAATTTCCAAATTTTGTTGGATTTCTCCAAAACTACAGTGGTCAAAAGCCAGATCCCAGCTCGGCCTTATAGCCCCAAAGGCCAGCTTTCATCTGATGTCCAGAGCCTGGCCAAATGACTTCTTTTTCCCCTGCAAAATGGCCTCTCTTTGCGGCCACTCGCCCTGGCCCACCCTGACCACCCAACCTAAAAATTTCCAAATTTTGTTGGATTTCTCCAAAACTACAGTGGTCAGAAGCCTGATCCCAGCTCGGCCTTATAGCCCCAAAGGCCAGCTTTCATCTGATGCCCAGAGGTTGGCCAAATGACTTCTTTTTCCCCTGCAAAATGGCCTCTCTTTGCGGCCACTCGCCCTGGCCCTCCCTGAACACCCAACCTAAAAATTTCCAAATTTTGTGGGATTTCTCCAAAACTAAAGTGGTCAGAAGCCAGATCCCAGCTCGGCCTTATAGCCCCAAAGGTCAGCTTTCATCTGATGCCCAGAGGTTGGGCAAATTACTTCTTTTTCCTCTGCAATACGGCCTCTATTTGCGGCCACTCGCCCTGGCCCACCCTGAACACCCAACCTAAAAATTTCCAAATTTTGTCGGATTTCTCCAAAACTAAAGTGGTCAGAAGCCAGATCCCAGCTCGGCCTTATAGCCCCAAAGGCCAGCTTTCATCTGATGCCCAGAGCCTGCCCAAATGACTTATTTTTCCCCTGCAAAATGGCCTCTCTTTGCGGCCACTCGCCCTGGCCCACCCTGACCACCCAACCTAAAAATTTCCAAATTTTGTTGGATTTCTCCAAAACTACAGTGGTCAGAAGCCATATCCCAGCTCGGCCTTATAGCCCCAAACGCCAGCTTTCATCTGATGCCCAGAGCCTGGCCAAATGACTTCATTTTCCTCTGCAAAATGGCCTCTCTTTGCGGCCACTCGCCCTGGTCCACCCTGACCACCCAACCTAAAAATTTCCAAATTTTGTTGGATTTCTCCAAAACTACAGTGGTCAGAAGCTAGATCCCAGCTCGGCCTTATAGCCCCAAAGGCCAGCTTTCATCTGATGCCCAGAGGTTGGCCAAATGACTTCTTTTTCCCCTGCAAAATGGCCTCTCTTTGAGGCCACTCGCCCTGGCCCACCCTGACCACCCAACCTAAAAATTTCCAAATTTTGTTGGATTTCTCCAAAACTACAGTGGTCAGAAGCCAGATCCCAGCTCGGCCTTATAGCCCCAAATGCCAGCTTTCATCTGATGCCCAGAGGTTGGCCAAATGACTTATTTTTCCCCTGCAAAATGGCCTCTCTTTGCGGCCACTCGCCCTGGCCCACCCTGACCACCCAACCTAAAAATTTCCAAATTTTGTTGGATTTCTCCAAAACTACAGTGGTCAGAAGCTAGATCCCAGCTCGGCCTTATAGCCCCAAATGCCAGCTTTCATCTGATGCCCAGAGGTTGGCCAAATGACTTCTTTTTCCCCTGCAAAATGGCCTCTCTTTGAGGTCACTCGCCCTGGCCCACCCTGACCACCCAGCCTAAAAATTTCCAAATTTTGTTGGATTTCTCCAAAACTACAGTGGTCAGAAGCCAGATCCCAGCTCGGCCTTATAGCCCCAAAGGCCAGCTTTCATCTGATGCCCAGAGGTTGGCCAAATGACTTCTTTTTCCCCTGCAAAATGGCCTCTCTTTGCGGCCACTCGCCCTGGCCCACCCTGACCTCCCAATATAAAAATTTCCAAATTTTGTTGGATTTCTCCAAAACTACAGTGGTCAGAAGCCATATCCCAGCTCGGCCTTACAGCCCCAAATGCCAGCTTTCATCTGATGCCCAGAGGTTGGCCAAATGACTTCTTTTTCCCCTGCAAAATGGCCTCTCTTTGCGGCCACTCGCCCTGGCCCTCCCTGAACACCCAACCTAAAAATTTCCAAATTTTGTGGGATTTCTCCAAAACTAAAGTGGTCAGAAGCCAGATCCCAGCTCGGCCTTATAGCCCCAAAGGTCAGCTTTCATCTTATGCCCAGAGGTTGGGCAAATTACTTCTTTTTCCTCTGCAATACGGCCTCTATTTGCGGCCACTCGCCCTGGCCCACCCTGACCACCCAACCTAATAATTTCCATATTTTGTTGGATTTCTCCAAAACTACAGTGGTCAGAAGCCAGATCCCAGCTCGGCCTTATAGCCCCAAACGCCAGCTTTCATCTGGTGCCCAGAGCCTGCCCAAATGAATTATTTTTCCCCTGCAAAATGGCCTCTCTTTGCGGCCACTCGCCCTGGCCCACCCTGACCTCCCAACCTAAAAATTTTCCAAATTTTGTTGGATTTCTCCAAAACTACAGTGGTCAGAAGCCAGATCCCAGCTCGGCCTTATAGCCCCAAAGGCCAGCTTTCATCTGATGCCCAGAGGTTGGCCAAATGACTTCTTTTTCCCCTGCAAAATGGCCTCTCTTTGCGGCCACTCGCCCTGGCCCACCCTGACCTCCCAATATAAAAATTTCCAAATTTTGTTGGATTTCTCCAAAACTACAGTGGTCAGAAGCCATATCCCAGCTCGGCCTTACAGCCACAAATGCCAGCTTTCATCTGATGCCCAGAGGTTGGCCAAATGACTTCTTTTTCCCTGCAAAATGGCCTCTCTTTGCGGCCACTCGCCCTGGCCCTCCCTGAACACCCAACCTAAAAATTTCCAAATTTTGTGGGATTTCTCCAAAACTAAAGTGGTCAGAAGCCAGATCCCAGCTCGGCCTTATAGCCCCAAAGGTCAGCTTTCATCTTATGCCCAGAGGTTGGGCAAATTACTTCTTTTTCCTCTGCAATACGGCCTCTATTTGCGGCCACTCGCCCTGGCCCACCCTGACCACCCAACCTAATAATTTCCATATTTTGTTGGATTTCTCCAAAACTACAGTGGTCAGAAGCCAGATCCCAGCTCGGCCTTATAGCCCCAAACGCCAGCTTTCATCTGGTGCCCAGAGCCTGCCCAAATGAATTATTTTTCCCCTGCAAAATGGCCTCTCTTTGCGGCCACTCGCCCTGGCCCACCCTGACCTCCCAACCTAAAAATTTCCAAATTTTGTTGGATTTCTCCAAAACTACAGTGGTCAGAAGCTCGATCCCAGCTCGGCCTTATAGCCCCAAAGGCCAGCTTTCATCTGATGCCCAGAGGATGGGCAAATGACTTCTTTTTCCTCTCCAAAATGGCCTCTCGTTGCGGCCACTCGCCCTGGCCCACCCTGACCTCCCAACCTAAAAATTTCCAAATTTTGTCGGATTTCTCCAAAACTAAAGTTGTCAGAAGCCAGATCCCAGCTCGGCCTTATAGCCCCAAAGGCCAGCTTTCATCTGATGCCCAGAGCCTGCCCAAATGACTTATTTTTCCCCTGCAAAATGGCCTTTCTTTGCGGCCACTCGCCCTGGCCCTCCCTGACCACCCAACCTAAAAATTTCCAAATTTTGTTGGATTTCTCCAAAACTACAGTGGTCAGAAGCCAGATCCCAGCTCGACCTTATAGCCCCAAAGGCCAGCTTTCATCTGATGCCCAGAGCCTGGCCAAATGACTTCTTTTTCCCCTGCAAAATGGCCTCTCTTTGCGGCCACTCGCCCTGGCCCACCCTGACCTCCCAACCTAAAAATTTCCAAATTTTGTTGGATTTCTCCAAAACTACAGTGGTCAGAAGCCATATCCCAGCTCGGCCTTATAGCCCCAAACGCCGGCTTTCATCTGATGCCCAGAGCCTGGCCAAATGACTTCTTTTTCCCCTGCAAAATGGCCTCTCTTTGCGGCCACTCGCCCTGGTCCACCCTGACCACCCAACCTAAAAATTTCCAAATTTTGTTGGATTTCTCCAAAACTACAGTGGTCAGAAGCTAGATCCCACCTCAGCCTTATAGCCCCAAAGGCCAGCTTTCATCTGATGCCCAGAGGTTGGCCAAATGACTTCTTTTTCCCCTGCAAAATGGCCTCTCTTTGAGGCCACTCGCCCTGGCCCACCCTGACCACCCAACCTAAAAATTTCCAAATTTTGTTGGATTTCTCCAAAACTACAGTGGTCAGAAGCTAGATCCCAGCTCAGCCTTATAGCCCCAAAGGCCAGCTTTCATCTGGTGCCCAGAGCCTCCCCAAATGAATTATTTTTCCCCTGCAAAATGGCCTCTCTTTGCGGCCACTCGCCCTGGCCCACCCTGACCACCCAACCTAAAAATTTCCAAATTTTGTTGGATTTCTCCAAAACTACAGTGGTCAGAAGCTCGATCCCAGCTCGGCCTTATAGCCCCAAAGGCCAGCTTTCATCTGATGTCCAGAGCCTGGCCAAATGACTTCTTTTTCCCCTGCAAAATGGCCTCTCTTTGCGGCCACTCGCCCTGGCCCACCCTGACCTCCCAACCTAAAAATTTCCAAATTTTGTTGGATTTCCCCAAAACTACAGTGGTCAGAAGCCATATCCCAGATCGGCCTTATAGCCCCAAAGGCCAGCTTTCATCTGATGCCCAGAGGTTGGCCAAATGACTTCTTTTTCCCCTGCAAAATGGCCTCTCTTTGAGGCCACTCCCCCTGGCCCTCCCTGAACACCCAACCTAAAAATTTCCAAATTTTGTGGGATTTCTCCAAAACTAAAGTGGTCAGAAGCCAGATCCCAGCTCGGCCTTATAGCCCCAAAGGCCAGCTTTCATCTGGTGCCCAGAGCCTGCCCAAATGAATTATTTTTCCCCTGCAAAATGGCCTCTCTTTGAGGCCACTTGCCCTGTCCCACCCTGAACACCCAACCTAAAAATTTCCAAATTTTTTTGGATTTCTCCAAAACTACAGTGGTCAGAAGCCATATCCCAGCTCGGCCTTACAGCCCGAAATGCCAGCTTTCATCTGATGCCCAGAGGTTGGCCAAATGACTTCTTTTTCCCCTGCAAAATGGCCTCTCTTTGCGGCCACTCGCCCTGGCCCTCCCTGAACACCCAACCTAAAAATTTCCAAATTTTGTGGGATTTCTCCAAAACTAAAGTGGTCAGAAGCCAGATCCCAGCTCGGCCTTATAGCCCCAAAGGTCAGCTTTCATCTTATGCCCAGAGGTTGGGCAAATTACTTCTTTTTCCTCTGCAATACGGCCTCTATTTGCGGCCACTCGCCCTGGCCCACCCTGACCACCCAACCTAATAATTTCCATATTTTGTTGGATTTCTCCAAAACTACAGTGGTCGGAAGCCAGATCCCAGCTCGGCCTTATAGCCTCAAACGCCAGCTTTCATCTGGTGCCCAGAGCCTGCCCAAATGAATTATTTTTCCCCTGCAAAATGGCCTCTCTTTGCGGCCACTCGCCCTGGCCCACCCTGACCTCCCAACCTAAAAATTTCCAAATTTTGTTGGATTTCTCCAAAACTACAGTGGTCAGAAGCTCGATCCCAGCTCGGCCTTATAGCCCCAAAGGCCAGCTTTCATCTGATGCCCAGAGGATGGGCAAATGACTTCTTTTTCCTCTCCAAAATGGCCTCTCGTTGCGGCCACTCGCCCTGGCCCACCCTGACCTCCCAACCTAAAAATTTCCAAATTTTGTCGGATTTCTCCAAAACTAAAGTTGTCAGAAGCCAGATCCCAGCTCGGCCTTATAGCCCCAAAGGCCAGCTTTCATCTGATGCCCAGAGCCTGCCCAAATGACTTATTTTTCCCCTGCAAAATGGCCTTTCTTTGCGGCCACTCGCCCTGGCCCTCCCTGACCACCCAACCTAAAAATTTCCAAATTTTGTTGGATTTCTCCAAAACTACAGTGGTCAAAAGCCAGATCCCAGCTCGGCCTTATAGCCCCAAAGGCCAGCTTTCATCTGATGCCCAGAGCCTGGCCAAATGACTTCTTTTTCCCCTGCAAAATGGCCTCTCTTTGCGGCCACTCGCCCTGGCCCACCCTGACCACCCAACCTAAAAATTTCCAAATTTTGTTGGATTTCTCCAAAACTACAGTGGTCAGAAGCTAGATCCCAGCTCGGCCTTATAGCCCCAAAGGCCAGCTTTCATCTGATGCCCAGAGGTTGGCCAAATGACTTCTTTTTCCCCTGCAAAATGGCCTCTCTTTGAGGCCACTCGCCCTGGCCCACCCTGACCACCCAACCTAAAAATTTCCAAATTTTGTTGGATTTCTCCAAAACTACAGTGGTCAGAAGCTAGATCCCAGCTCAGCCTTATAGCCCCAAAGGCCAGCTTTCATCTGGTGCCCAGAGCCTGCCCAAATGAATTATTTTTCCCCTGCAAAATGGCCTCTCTTTGCGGCCACTCGCCCTGGCCCACCCTGACCACCCAACCTAAAAATTTCCAAATTTTGTTGGATTTCTCCAAAACTACAGTGGTCAGAAGCTCGATCCCAGCTCGGCCTTATAGCCCCAAAGGCCAGCTTTCATCTGATGTCCAGAGCCTGGCCAAATGACTTCTTTTTCCCCTGCAAAATGGCCTCTCTTTGCGGCCACTCGCCCTGGCCCACCCTGACCTCCCAACCTAAAAATTTCCAAATTTTGTTGGATTTCCCCAAAACTACAGTGGTCAGAAGCCATATCCCAGATCGGCCTTATAGCCCCAAAGGCCAGCTTTCATCTGATGCCCAGAGGTTGGCCAAAGGACTTCTTTTTCCCCTGCAAAATGGCCTCTCTTTGAGGCCACTCCCCCTGGCCCACCCTGAACACCCAACCTAAAAATTTCCAAATTTAGTGGGATTTCTCCAAAACTAAAGTGGTCAGAAGCCAGATCCCAGCTCGGCCTTATAGCCCCAAAGGCCAGCTTTCATCTGGTGCCCAGAGCCTGCCCAAATGAATTATTTTTCCCCTGCAAAATGGCCTCTCTTTGAGGCCACTTGCCCTGTCCCACCCTGAACACCCAACCTAAAAATTTCCAAATTTTTTTGGATTTCTCCAAAACTACAGTGGTCAGAAGCCATATCCCAGCTCGGCCTTACAGCCCCAAATGCCAGCTTTCATCTGATGCCCAGAGGTTGGCCAAATGACTTCTTTTTCCCCTGCAAAATGGCCTCTCTTTGCGGCCACTCGCCCTGGCCCTCCCTGAACACCCAACCTAAAAATTTCCAAATTTTGTGGGATTTCTCCAAAACTAAAGTGGTCAGAAGCCAGATCCCAGCTCGGCCTTATAGCCCCAAAGGTCAGCTTTCATCTTATGCCCAGAGGTTGGGCAAATGACTTCTTTTTCCTCTGCAATACGGCCTCTATTTGCGGCCACTCGCCCTGGCCCACCCTGACCACCCAACCTAATAATTTCCATATTTTGTTGGATTTCTCCAAAACTACAGTGGTCAGAAGCCAGATCCCAGCTCGGCCTTATAGCCCCAAACGCCAGCTTTCATCTGGTGCCCAGAGCCTGCCCAAATGAATTATTTTTCCCCTGCAAAATGGCCTCTCTTTGCGGCCACTCGCCCTGGCCCACCCTGACCTCCCAACCTAAAAATTTCCAAATTTTGTTGGATTTCTCCAAAACTACAGTGGTCAGAAGCTCGATCCCAGCTCGGCCTTATAGCCCCAAAGGCCAGCTTTCATCTGATGCCCAGAGGATGGGCAAATGACTTCTTTTTCCTCTCCAAAATGGCCTCTCGTTGCGGCCACTCGCCCTGGCCCACCCTGACCTCCCAACCTAAAAATTTCCAAATTTTGTCGGATTTCTCCAAAACTAAAGTTGTCAGAAGCCAGATCCCAGCTCGGCCTTATAGCCCCAAAGGCCAGCTTTCATCTGATGCCCAGAGGTTGGCCAAATGACTTCTTTTTCCCCTGCAAAATGGCCTCTCTTTGCGGCCACTCGCCCTGGCCCTCCCTGAACACCCAACCTAAAAATTTCCAAATTTTGTGGGATTTCTCCAAAACTAAAGTGGTCAGAAGCCAGATCCCAGCTCGGCCTTTTAGCCCCAAAGGTCAGCTTTCATCTGATGCCCAGAGGTTGGGCAAATTACTTCTTTTTCCTCTGCAATACGGCCTCTATTTGCGGCCACTCGCCCTGGCCCACCCTGAACACCCAACCTAAAAATTTCCAAATTTTGTCGGATTTCTCCAAAACTAAAGTGGTCAGAAGCCAGATCCCAGCTCGGCCTTATAGCCCCAAAGGCCAGCTTTCATCTGATGCCCAGAGCCTGCCCAAATGACTTATTTTTCCCCTGCAAAATGGCCTCTCTTTGCGGCCACTCGCCCTGGCCCACCCTGACCACCCAACCTAAAAATTTCCAAATTTTGTTGGATTTCTCCAAAACTACAGTGGTCAGAAGCCATATCCCAGCTCGGCCTTATAGCCCCAAACGCCAGCTTTCATCTGATGCCCAGAGCCTGGCCAAATGACTTCTTTTTCCTCTGCAAAATGGCCTCTCTTTGCGGCCACTCGCCCTGGTCCACCCTGACCACCCAACCTAAAAATTTCCAAATTTTGTTGGATTTCTCCAAAACTACAGTGGTCAGAAGCTAGATCCCAGCTCGGCCTTATAGCCCCAAAGGCCAGCTTTCATCTGATGCCCAGAGGTTGGCCAAATGACTTCTTTTTCCCCTGCAAAATGGCCTCTCTTTGAGGCCACTCGCCCTGGCCCACCCTGACCACCCAACCTAAAAATTTCCAAATTTTGTTGGATTTCTCCAAAACTACAGTGGTCAGAAGCCAGATCCCAGCTCGGCCTTATAGCCCCAAATGCCAGCTTTCATCTGATGCCCAGAGGTTGGCCAAATGACTTATTTTTCCCCTGCAAAATGGCCTCTCTTTGCGGCCACTCGCCCTGGCCCACCCTGACCACCCAACCTAAAAATTTCCAAATTTTGTTAGATTTCTCCAAAACTACAGTGGTCAGAAGCTAGATCCCAGCTCGGCCTTATAGCCCCAAATGCCAGCTTTCATCTGATGCCCAGAGGTTGGCCAAATGACTTCTTTTTCCCCTGCAAAATGGCCTCTCTTTGAGGTCACTCGCCCTGGCCCACCCTGACCACCCAGCCTAAAAATTTCCAAATTTTGTTGGATTTCTCCAAAACTACAGTGGTCAGAAGCCAGATCCCAGCTCGGCCTTATAGCCCCAAAGGCCAGCTTTCATCTGATGCCCAGAGGTTGGCCAAATGACTTCTTTTTCCCCTGCAAAATGGCCTCTCTTTGCGGCCACTCGCCCTGGCCCACCCTGACCTCCCAATATAAAAATTTCCAAATTTTGTTGGATTTCTCCAAAACTACAGTGGTCAGAAGCCATATCCCAGCTCGGCCTTACAGCCACAAATGCCAGCTTTCATCTGATGCCCAGAGGTTGGCCAAATGACTTCTTTTTCCCCTGCAAAATGGCCTCTCTTTGCGGCCACTCGCCCTGGCCCTCCCTGAACACCCAACCTAAAAATTTCCAAATTTTGTGGGATTTCTCCAAAACTAAAGTGGTCAGAAGCCAGATCCCAGCTCGGCCTTATAGCCCCAAAGGTCAGCTTTCATCTTATGCCCAGAGGTTGGGCAAATTACTTCTTTTTCCTCTGCAATACGGCCTCTATTTGCGGCCACTCGCCCTGGCCCACCCTGACCACCCAACCTAATAATTTCCATATTTTGTTGGATTTCTCCAAAACTACAGTGGTCAGAAGCCAGATCCCAGCTCGGCCTTATAGCCCCAAACGCCAGCTTTCATCTGGTGCCCAGAGCCTGCCCAAATGAATTATTTTTCCCCTGCAAAATGGCCTCTCTTTGCGGCCACTCGCCCTGGCCCACCCTGACCTCCCAACCTAAAAATTTCCAAATTTTGTTGGATTTCTCCAAAACTACAGTGGTCAGAAGCTCGATCCCAGCTCGGCCTTATAGCCCCAAAGGCCAGCTTTCATCTGATGCCCAGAGGATGGGCAAATGACTTCTTTTTCCTCTCCAAAATGGCCTCTCGTTGCGGCCACTCGCCCTGGCCCACCCTGACCTCCCAACCTAAAAATTTCCAAATTTTGTCGGATTTCTCCAAAACTAAAGTTGTCAGAAGCCAGATCCCAGCTCGGCCTTATAGCCCCAAAGGCCAGCTTTCATCTGATGCCCAGAGCCTGCCCAAATGACTTATTTTTCCCCTGCAAAATGGCCTTTCTTTGCGGCCACTCGCCCTGGCCCTCCCTGACCACCCAACCTAAAAATTTCCAAATTTTGTTGGATTTCTCCAAAACTACAGTGGTCAGAAGCCAGATCCCAGCTCGACCTTATAGCCCCAAAGGCCAGCTTTCATCTGATGCCCAGAGCCTGGCCAAATGACTTCTTTTTCCCCTGCAAAATGGCCTCTCTTTGCGGCCACTCGCCCTGGCCCACCCTGACCTCCCAACCTAAAAATTTCCAAATTTTGTTGGATTTCTCCAAAACTACAGTGGTCAGAAGCCATATCCCAGCTCGGCCTTATAGCCCCAAACGCCGGCTTTCATCTGATGCCCAGAGCCTGGCCAAATGACTTCTTTTTCCCCTGCAAAATGGCCTCTCTTTGCGGCCACTCGCCCTGGTCCACCCTGACCACCCAACCTAAAAATTTCCAAATTTTGTTGGATTTCTCCAAAACTACAGTGGTCAGAAGCTAGATCCCACCTCAGCCTTATAGCCCCAAAGGCCAGCTTTCATCTGATGCCCAGAGGTTGGCCAAATGACTTCTTTTTCCCCTGCAAAATGGCCTCTCTTTGAGGCCACTCGCCCTGGCCCACCCTGACCACCCAACCTAAAAATTTCCAAATTTTGTTGGATTTCTCCAAAACTACAGTGGTCAGAAGCTAGATCCCAGCTCAGCCTTATAGCCCCAAAGGCCAGCTTTCATCTGGTGCCCAGAGCCTCCCCAAATGAATTATTTTTCCCCTGCAAAATGGCCTCTCTTTGCGGCCACTCGCCCTGGCCCTCCCTGAACACCCAACCTAAAAATTTCCAAATTTTGTGGGATTTCTCCAAAACTAAAGTGGTCAGAAGCCAGATCCCAGCTCGGCCTTTTAGCCCCAAAGGTCAGCTTTCATCTGATGCCCAGAGGTTGGGCAAATTACTTCTTTTTCCTCTGCAATACGGCCTCTATTTGCGGCCACTCGCCCTGGCCCACCCTGAACACCCAACCTAAAAATTTCCAAATTTTGTCGGATTTCTCCAAAACTAAAGTGGTCAGAAGCCAGATCCCAGCTCGGCCTTATAGCCCCAAAGGCCAGCTTTCATCTGATGCCCAGAGCCTGCCCAAATGACTTATTTTTCCCCTGCAAAATGGCCTCTCTTTGCGGCCACTCGCCCTGGCCCACCCTGACCACCCAACCTAAAAATTTCCAAATTTTGTTGGATTTCTCCAAAACTACAGTGGTCAGAAGCCATATCCCAGCTCGGCCTTATAGCCCCAAACGCCAGCTTTCATCTGATGCCCAGAGCCTGGCCAAATGACTTCTTTTTCCTCTGCAAAATGGCCTCTCTTTGCGGCCACTCGCCCTGGTCCACCCTGACCACCCAACCTAAAAATTTCCAAATTTTGTTGGATTTCTCCAAAACTACAGTGGTCAGAAGCTAGATCCCAGCTCGGCCTTATAGCCCCAAAGGCCAGCTTTCATCTGATGCCCAGAGGTTGGCCAAATGACTTCTTTTTCCCCTGGAAAATGGCCTCTCTTTGAGGCCACTCGCCCTGGCCCACCCTGACCACCCAACCTAAAAATTTCCAAATTTTGTTGGATTTCTCCAAAACTACAGTGGTCAGAAGCCAGATCCCAGCTCGGCCTTATAGCCCCAAATGCCAGCTTTCATCTGATGCCCAGAGGTTGGCCAAATGACTTATTTTTCCCCTGCAAAATGGCCTCTCTTTGCGGCCACTCGCCCTGGCCCACCCTGACCACCCAACCTAAAAATTTCCAAATTTTGTTAGATTTCTCCAAAACTACAGTGGTCAGAAGCTAGATCCCAGCTCGGCCTTATAGCCCCAAATGCCAGCTTTCATCTGATGCCCAGAGGTTGGCCAAATGACTTCTTTTTCCCCTGCAAAATGGCCTCTCTTTGAGGTCACTCGCCCTGGCCCACCCTGACCACCCAGCCTAAAAATTTCCAAATTTTGTTGGATTTCTCCAAAACTACAGTGGTCAGAAGCCAGATCCCAGCTCGGCCTTATAGCCCCAAAGGCCAGCTTTCATCTGATGCCCAGAGGTTGGCCAAATGACTTCTTTTTCCCCTGCAAAATGGCCTCTCTTTGCGGCCACTCGCCCTGGCCCACCCTGACCTCCCAATATAAAAATTTCCAAATTTTGTTGGATTTCTCCAAAACTACAGTGGTCAGAAGCCATATCCCAGCTCGGCCTTACAGCCACAAATGCCAGCTTTCATCTGATGCCCAGAGGTTGGCCAAATGACTTCTTTTTCCCCTGCAAAATGGCCTCTCTTTGCGGCCACTCGCCCTGGCCCTCCCTGAACACCCAACCTAAAAATTTCCAAATTTTGTGGGATTTCTCCAAAACTAAAGTGGTCAGAAGCCAGATCCCAGCTCGGCCTTATAGCCCCAAAGGTCAGCTTTCATCTTATGCCCAGAGGTTGGGCAAATTACTTCTTTTTCCTCTGCAATACGGCCTCTATTTGCGGCCACTCGCCCTGGCCCACCCTGACCACCCAACCTAATAATTTCCATATTTTGTTGGATTTCTCCAAAACTACAGTGGTCAGAAGCCAGATCCCAGCTCGGCCTTATAGCCCCAAACGCCAGCTTTCATCTGGTGCCCAGAGCCTGCCCAAATGAATTATTTTTCCCCTGCAAAATGGCCTCTCTTTGCGGCCACTCGCCCTGGCCCACCCTGACCTCCCAACCTAAAAATTTCCAAATTTTGTTGGATTTCTCCAAAACTACAGTGGTCAGAAGCTCGATCCCAGCTCGGCCTTATAGCCCCAAAGGCCAGCTTTCATCTGATGCCCAGAGGATGGGCAAATGACTTCTTTTTCCTCTCCAAAATGGCCTCTCGTTGCGGCCACTCGCCCTGGCCCACCCTGACCTCCCAACCTAAAAATTTCCAAATTTTGTCGGATTTCTCCAAAACTAAAGTTGTCAGAAGCCAGATCCCAGCTCGGCCTTATAGCCCCAAAGGCCAGCTTTCATCTGATGCCCAGAGCCTGCCCAAATGACTTATTTTTCCCCTGCAAAATGGCCTTTCTTTGCGGCCACTCGCCCTGGCCCTCCCTGACCACCCAACCTAAAAATTTCCAAATTTTGTTGGATTTCTCCAAAACTACAGTGGTCAGAAGCCAGATCCCAGCTCGACCTTATAGCCCCAAAGGCCAGCTTTCATCTGATGCCCAGAGCCTGGCCAAATGACTTCTTTTTCCCCTGCAAAATGGCCTCTCTTTGCGGCCACTCGCCCTGGCCCACCCTGACCTCCCAACCTAAAAATTTCCAAATTTTGTTGGATTTCTCCAAAACTACAGTGGTCAGAAGCCATATCCCAGCTCGGCCTTATAGCCCCAAACGCCGGCTTTCATCTGATGCCCAGAGCCTGGCCAAATGACTTCTTTTTCCCCTGCAAAATGGCCTCTCTTTGCGGCCACTCGCCCTGGTCCACCCTGACCACCCAACCTAAAAATTTCCAAATTTTGTTGGATTTCTCCAAAACTACAGTGGTCAGAAGCTAGATCCCACCTCAGCCTTATAGCCCCAAAGGCCAGCTTTCATCTGATGCCCAGAGGTTGGCCAAATGACTTCTTTTTCCCCTGCAAAATGGCCTCTCTTTGAGGCCACTCGCCCTGGCCCACCCTGACCACCCAACCTAAAAATTTCCAAATTTTGTTGGATTTCTCCAAAACTACAGTGGTCAGAAGCTAGATCCCAGCTCAGCCTTATAGCCCCAAAGGCCAGCTTTCATCTGGTGCCCAGAGCCTCCCCAAATGAATTATTTTTCCCCTGCAAAATGGCCTCTCTTTGCGGCCACTCGCCCTGGCCCACCCTGACCACCCAACCTAAAAATTTCCAAATTTTGTTGGATTTCTCCAAAACTACAGTGGTCAGAAGCTCGATCCCAGCTCGGCCTTATAGCCCCAAAGGCCAGCTTCATCTGATGTCCAGAGCCTGGCCAAATGACTTCTTTTTCCCCTGCAAAATGGCCTCTCTTTGCGGCCACTCGCCCTGGCCCACCCTGACCTCCCAACCTAAAAATTTCCAAATTTTGTTGGATTTCCCCAAAACTACAGTGGTCAGAAGCCATATCCCAGATCGGCCTTATAGCCCCAAAGGCCAGCTTTCATCTGATGCCCAGAGGTTGGCCAAATGACTTCTTTTTCCCCTGCAAAATGGCCTCTCTTTGAGGCCACTCCCCCTGGCCCTCCCTGAACACCCAACCTAAAAATTTCCAAATTTTGTGGGATTTCTCCAAAACTAAAGTGGTCAGAAGCCAGATCCCAGCTCGGCCTTATAGCCCCAAAGGCCAGCTTTCATCTGGTGCCCAGAGCCTGCCCAAATGAATTATTTTTCCCCTGCAAAATGGCCTCTCTTTGAGGCCACTTGCCCTGTCCCACCCTGAACACCCAACCTAAAAATTTCCAAATTTTTTTGGATTTCTCCAAAACTACAGTGGTCAGAAGCCATATCCCAGCTCGGCCTTACAGCCCGAAATGCCAGCTTTCATCTGATGCCCAGAGGTTGGCCAAATGACTTCTTTTTCCCCTGCAAAATGGCCTCTCTTTGCGGCCACTCGCCCTGGCCCTCCCTGAACACCCAACCTAAAAATTTCCAAATTTTGTGGGATTTCTCCAAAACTAAAGTGGTCAGAAGCCAGATCCCAGCTCGGCCTTATAGCCCCAAAGGTCAGCTTTCATCTTATGCCCAGAGGTTGGGCAAATTACTTCTTTTTCCTCTGCAATACGGCCTCTATTTGCGGCCACTCGCCCTGGCCCACCCTGACCACCCAACCTAATAATTTCCATATTTTGTTGGATTTCTCCAAAACTACAGTGGTCGGAAGCCAGATCCCAGCTCGGCCTTATAGCCTCAAACGCCAGCTTTCATCTGGTGCCCAGAGCCTGCCCAAATGAATTATTTTTCCCCTGCAAAATGGCCTCTCTTTGCGGCCACTCGCCCTGGCCCACCCTGACCTCCCAACCTAAAAATTTCCAAATTTTGTTGGATTTCTCCAAAACTACAGTGGTCAGAAGCTCGATCCCAGCTCGGCCTTATAGCCCCAAAGGCCAGCTTTCATCTGATGCCCAGAGGATGGGCAAATGACTTCTTTTTCCTCTCCAAAATGGCCTCTCGTTGCGGCCACTCGCCCTGGCCCACCCTGACCTCCCAACCTAAAAATTTCCAAATTTTGTCGGATTTCTCCAAAACTAAAGTTGTCAGAAGCCAGATCCCAGCTCGGCCTTATAGCCCCAAAGGCCAGCTTTCATCTGATGCCCAGAGCCTGCCCAAATGACTTATTTTTCCCCTGCAAAATGGCCTTTCTTTGCGGCCACTCGCCCTGGCCCTCCCTGACCACCCAACCTAAAAATTTCCAAATTTTGTTGGATTTCTCCAAAACTACAGTGGTCAAAAGCCAGATCCCAGCTCGGCCTTATAGCCCCAAAGGCCAGCTTTCATCTGATGCCCAGAGCCTGGCCAAATGACTTCTTTTTCCCCTGCAAAATGGCCTCTCTTTGCGGCCACTCGCCCTGGCCCACCCTGACCACCCAACCTAAAAATTTCCAAATTTTGTTGGATTTCTCCAAAACTACAGTGGTCAGAAGCTAGATCCCAGCTCGGCCTTATAGCCCCAAACGCCAGCTTTCATCTGATGCCCAGAGGTTGGCCAAATGACTTCTTTTTCCCCTGCAAAACGGCCTCTCTTTGAGGCCACTCGCCCTGGCCCACCCTGACCACCCAACCTAAAAATTTCCAAATTTTGTTGGATTTCTCCAAAACTACAGTGTTCAGAAGCCAGATCCCAGCTCGGCCTTATAGCCCCAAACGCCAGCTTTCATCTGATGCCCAGAGCCTGGCCAAATGATTTCTTTTTCCCCTGCAAAATGGCCTCTCTTTGCGGCCACTCGCCCTGGCCCACCCTGACCACCCAACCTAAAAATTTCCAAATTTTGTTGGATTTCTCCAAAACTACAGTGGTCAAAAGCCAGATCCCAGCTCGGCCTTATAGCCCCAAAGGCCAGCTTTCATCTGATGTCCAGAGCCTGGTCAAATGACTTCTTTTTCCCCTGCAAAATGGCCTCTCTTTGCGGCCACTCGCCCTGGCCCACCCTGACCTCCCAACCTAAAAATTTCCAAATTTTGCTGGATTTCTCCAAAACTAAAGTGGTCAGAAGCCATATCCCAGCTCGGCCTTATAGCCCCAAACGCCAGCTTTCTTCTGATGCCCAGAGGTTGGCCAAATGACTTCTTTTTCCCCTGCAAAATGGCCTCTCTTTGCGGCCACTCGCCCTGGCCCTCCCTGAACACCCAACCTAAAAATTTCCAAATTTTCTGGGATTTCTCCAAAACTAAAGTGGTCAGAAGCCAGATCCCAGCTCGGCCTTATAGCCCCAACGGCCAGCTTTCATCTGATGCCCAGAGGTTGGCCAAATGACTTATTTTTCCCCTGCAAAATGGCCTCTCTTTGCGGCCACTCGCCCTGGCCCACCCTGACCACCCAACCTAAAAATTTCCAAATTTTGTTGGATTTCTCCAAAACTACAGTGGTCAGAAGCTAGATCCCAGCTCGGCCTTATAGCCCCAAATGCCAGCTTTCATCTGATGCCCAGAGGTTGGCCAAATGACTTCTTTTTCCCCTGCAAAATGGCCTCTCTTTGAGGTCACTCGCCCTGGCCCACCCTGACCACCCAACCTAAAAATTTCCAAATTTTGTTGGATTTCTCCAAAACTACAGTGGTCAGAAGCCAGATCCCAGCTCGGCCTTATAGCCCCAAATGCCAGCTTTCATCTGATGCCCAGAGGTTGGCCAAATGACTTCTTTTTCCCCTGCAAAACGGCCTCTCTTTGAGGCCACTCGCCCTGGCCCACCCTGACCACCCAACCTAAAAATTTCCAAATTTTTTTGGATTTCTCCAAAACTACAGTGTTCAGAAGCCAGATCCCAGCTCGGCCTTATAGCCCCAAAGGCCAGCTTTCATCTGATGCCCAGAGCCTGCCCAAATGATTTCTTTTTCCCCTGCAAAATGGCCTCTCTTTGCGGCCACTTGCCCTGGCCCACCCTGACCACCCAACCTAAAAATTTCCAAATTTTGTTGGATTTCTCCAAAACTACAGTGGTCAAAAGCCAGATCCCAGCTCGGCCTTATAGCCCCAAAGGCCAGCTTTCATCTGATGTCCAGAGCCTGGCCAAATGACTTCTTTTTCCCCTGCAAAATGGCCTCTCTTTGCGGCCACTCGCCCTGGCCCACCCTGACCACCCAACCTAAAAATTTCCAAATTTTGTTGGATTTCTCCAAAACTACAGTGGTCAGAAGCCAGATCCCAGCTCGGCCTTATAGCCCCAAAGGCCAGCTTTCATCTGATGCCCAGAGGTTGGCCAAATGACTTCTTTTTCCCCTGCAAAATGGCCTCTCTTTGCGGCCACTCGCCCTGGCCCTCCCTGAACACCCAACCTAAAAATTTCCAAATTTTGTGGGATTTCTCCAAAACTAAAGTGGTCAGAAGCCAGATCCCAGCTCGGCCTTATAGCCCCAAAGGTCAGCTTTCATCTGATGCCCAGAGGTTGGGCAAATTACTTCTTTTTCCTCTGCAATACGGCCTCTATTTGCGGCCACTCGCCCTGGCCCACCCTGAACACCCAACCTAAAAATTTCCAAATTTTGTCGGATTTCTCCAAAACTAAAGTGGTCAGAAGCCAGATCCCAGCTCGGCCTTATAGCCCCAAAGGCCAGCTTTCATCTGATGCCCAGAGCCTGCCCAAATGACTTATTTTTCCCCTGCAAAATGGCCTCTCTTTGCGGCCACTCGCCCTGGCCCACCCTGACCACCCAACCTAAAAATTTCCAAATTTTGTTGGATTTCTCCAAAACTACAGTGGTCAGAAGCCATATCCCAGCTCGGCCTTATAGCCCCAAACGCCAGCTTTCATCTGATGCCCAGAGCCTGGCCAAATGACTTCTTTTTCCTCTGCAAAATGGCCTCTCTTTGCGGCCACTCGCCCTGGTCCACCCTGACCACCCAACCTAAAAATTTCCAAATTTTGTTGGATTTCTCCAAAACTACAGTGGTCAGAAGCTAGATCCCAGCTCGGCCTTATAGCCCCAAAGGCCAGCTTTCATCTGATGCCCAGAGGTTGGCCAAATGACTTCTTTTTCCCCTGCAAAATGGCCTCTCTTTGAGGCCACTCGCCCTGGCCCACCCTGACCACCCAACCTAAAAATTTCCAAATTTTGTTGGATTTCTCCAAAACTACAGTGGTCAGAAGCCAGATCCCAGCTCGGCCTTATAGCCCCAAATGCCAGCTTTCATCTGATGCCCAGAGGTTGGCCAAATGACTTATTTTTCCCCTGCAAAATGGCCTCTCTTTGCGGCCACTCGCCCTGGCCCACCCTGACCACCCAACCTAAAAATTTCCAAATTTTGTTGGATTTCTCCAAAACTACAGTGGTCAGAAGCTAGATCCCAGCTCGGCCTTATAGCCCCAAATGCCAGCTTTCATCTGATGCCCAGAGGTTGGCCAAATGACTTCTTTTTCCCCTGCAAAATGGCCTCTCTTTGAGGTCACTCGCCCTGGCCCACCCTGACCACCCAGCCTAAAAATTTCCAAATTTTGTTGGATTTCTCCAAAACTACAGTGGTCAGAAGCCAGATCCCAGCTCGGCCTTATAGCCCCAAAGGCCAGCTTTCATCTGATGCCCAGAGGTTGGCCAAATGACTTCTTTTTCCCCTGCAAAATGGCCTCTCTTTGCGGCCACTCGCCCTGGCCCACCCTGACCTCCCAATATAAAAATTTCCAAATTTTGTTGGATTTCTCCAAAACTACAGTGGTCAGAAGCCATATCCCAGCTCGGCCTTACAGCCACAAATGCCAGCTTTCATCTGATGCCCAGAGGTTGGCCAAATGACTTCTTTTTCCCCTGCAAAATGGCCTCTCTTTGCGGCCACTCGCCCTGGCCCTCCCTGAACACCCAACCTAAAAATTTCCAAATTTTGTGGGATTTCTCCAAAACTAAAGTGGTCAGAAGCCAGATCCCAGCTCGGCCTTATAGCCCCAAAGGTCAGCTTTCATCTTATGCCCAGAGGTTGGGCAAATTACTTCTTTTTCCTCTGCAATACGGCCTCTATTTGCGGCCACTCGCCCTGGCCCACCCTGACCACCCAACCTAATAATTTCCATATTTTGTTGGATTTCTCCAAAACTACAGTGGTCAGAAGCCAGATCCCAGCTCGGCCTTATAGCCCCAAACGCCAGCTTTCATCTGGTGCCCAGAGCCTGCCCAAATGAATTATTTTTCCCCTGCAAAATGGCCTCTCTTTGCGGCCACTCGCCCTGGCCCACCCTGACCTCCCAACCTAAAAATTTCCAAATTTTGTTGGATTTCTCCAAAACTACAGTGGTCAGAAGCTCGATCCCAGCTCGGCCTTATAGCCCCAAAGGCCAGCTTTCATCTGATGCCCAGAGGATGGGCAAATGACTTCTTTTTCCTCTCCAAAATGGCCTCTCGTTGCGGCCACTCGCCCTGGCCCACCCTGACCTCCCAACCTAAAAATTTCCAAATTTTGTCGGATTTCTCCAAAACTAAAGTTGTCAGAAGCCAGATCCCAGCTCGGCCTTATAGCCCCAAAGGCCAGCTTTCATCTGATGCCCAGAGCCTGCCCAAATGACTTATTTTTCCCCTGCAAAATGGCCTTTCTTTGCGGCCACTCGCCCTGGCCCTCCCTGACCACCCAACCTAAAAATTTCCAAATTTTGTTGGATTTCTCCAAAACTACAGTGGTCAGAAGCCAGATCCCAGCTCGGCCTTATAGCCCCAAACGCCGGCTTTCATCTGATGCCCAGAGCCTGGCCAAATGACTTCTTTTTCCCCTGCAAAATGGCCTCTCTTTGCGGCCACTCGCCCTGGTCCACCCTGACCACCCAACCTAAAAATTTCCAAATTTTGTTGGATTTCTCCAAAACTACAGTGGTCAGAAGCTAGATCCCACCTCAGCCTTATAGCCCCAAAGGCCAGCTTTCATCTGATGCCCAGAGGTTGGCCAAATGACTTCTTTTTCCCCTGCAAAATGGCCTCTCTTTGAGGCCACTCGCCCTGGCCCACCCTGACCACCCAACCTAAAAATTTCCAAATTTTGTTGGATTTCTCCAAAACTACAGTGGTCAGAAGCTAGATCCCAGCTCAGCCTTATAGCCCCAAAGGCCAGCTTTCATCTGGTGCCCAGAGCCTCCCCAAATGAATTATTTTTCCCCTGCAAAATGGCCTCTCTTTGCGGCCACTCGCCCTGGCCCACCCTGACCACCCAACCTAAAAATTTCCAAATTTTGTTGGATTTCTCCAAAACTACAGTGGTCAGAAGCTCGATCCCAGCTCGGCCTTATAGCCCCAAAGGCCAGCTTCATCTGATGTCCAGAGCCTGGCCAAATGACTTCTTTTTCCCCTGCAAAATGGCCTCTCTTTGCGGCCACTCGCCCTGGCCCACCCTGACCACCCAACCTAATAATTTCCATATTTTGTTGGATTTCTCCAAAACTACAGTGGTCAGAAGCCAGATCCCAGCTCGGCCTTATAGCCTCAAACGCCAGCTTTCATCTGGTGCCCAGAGCCTGCCCAAATGAATTATTTTTCCCCTGCAAAATGGCCTCTCTTTGCGGCCACTCGCCCTGGCCCACCCTGACCTCCCAACCTAAAAATTTCCAAATTTTGTTGGATTTCTCCAAAACTACAGTGGTCAGAAGCTCGATCCCAGCTCGGCCTTATAGCCCCAAAGGCCAGCTTTCATCTGATGCCCAGAGGATGGGCAAATGACTTCTTTTTCCTCTCCAAAATGGCCTCTCGTTGCGGCCACTCGCCCTGGCCCACCCTGACCTCCCAACCTAAAAATTTCCAAATTTTGTCGGATTTCTCCAAAACTAAAGTTGTCAGAAGCCAGATCCCAGCTCGGCCTTATAGCCCCAAAGGCCAGCTTTCATCTGATGCCCAGAGCCTGCCCAAATGACTTATTTTTCCCCTGCAAAATGGCCTTTCTTTGCGGCCACTCGCCCTGGCCCTCCCTGACCACCCAACCTAAAAATTTCCAAATTTTGTTGGATTTCTCCAAAACTACAGTGGTCAAAAGCCAGATCCCAGCTCGGCCTTATAGCCCCAAAGGCCAGCTTTCATCTGATGCCCAGAGCCTGGCCAAATGACTTCTTTTTCCCCTGCAAAATGGCCTCTCTTTGCGGCCACTCGCCCTGGCCCACCCTGACCACCCAACCTAAAAATTTCCAAATTTTGTTGGATTTCTCCAAAACTACAGTGGTCAGAAGCTAGATCCCAGCTCGGCCTTATAGCCCCAAACGCCAGCTTTCATCTGATGCCCAGAGGTTGGCCAAATGACTTCTTTTTCCCCTGCAAAATGGCCTCTCTTTGAGGTCACTCGCCCTGGCCCACCCTGACCACCCAGCCTAAAAATTTCCAAATTTTGTTGGATTTCTCCAAAACTACAGTGGTCAGAAGCCAGATCCCAGCTCGGCCTTATAGCCCCAAATGCCAGCTTTCATCTGATGCCCAGAGGTTGGCCAAATGACTTCTTTTTCCCCTGCAAAACGGCCTCTCTTTGAGGCCACTCGCCCTGGCCCACCCTGACCACCCAACCTAAAAATTTCCAAATTTTGTTGGATTTCTCCAAAACTACAGTGTTCAGAAGCCAGATCCCAGCTCGGCCTTATAGCCCCAAACGCCAGCTTTCATCTGATGCCCAGAGCCTGGCCAAATGATTTCTTTTTCCCCTGCAAAATGGCCTCTCTTTGCGGCCACTCGCCCTGGCCCACCCTGACCACCCAACCTAAAAATTTCCAAATTTTGTTGGATTTCTCCAAAACTACAGTGGTCAAAAGCCAGATCCCAGCTCGGCCTTATAGCCCCAAAGGCCAGCTTTCATCTGATGTCCAGAGCCTGGTCAAATGACTTCTTTTTCCCCTGCAAAATGGCCTCTCTTTGCGGCCACTCGCCCTGGCCCACCCTGACCTCCCAACCTAAAAATTTCCAAATTTTGCTGGATTTCTCCAAAACTAAAGTGGTCAGAAGCCATATCCCAGCTCGGCCTTATAGCCCCAAACGCCAGCTTTCTTCTGATGCCCAGAGGTTGGCCAAATGACTTCTTTTTCCCCTGCAAAATGGCCTCTCTTTGCGGCCACTCGCCCTGGCCCTCCCTGAACACCCAACCTAAAAATTTCCAAATTTTCTGGGATTTCTCCAAAACTAAAGTGGTCAGAAGCCAGATCCCAGCTCGGCCTTATAGCCCCAACGGCCAGCTTTCATCTGATGCCCAGAGGTTGGCCAAATGACTTATTTTTCCCCTGCAAAATGGCCTCTCTTTGCGGCCACTCGCCCTGGCCCACCCTGACCACCCAACCTAAAAATTTCCAAATTTTGTTGGATTTCTCCAAAACTACAGTGGTCAGAAGCTAGATCCCAGCTCGGCCTTATAGCCCCAAATGCCAGCTTTCATCTGATGCCCAGAGGTTGGCCAAATGACTTCTTTTTCCCCTGCAAAATGGCCTCTCTTTGAGGTCACTCGCCCTGGCCCACCCTGACCACCCAACCTAAAAATTTCCAAATTTTGTTGGATTTCTCCAAAACTACAGTGGTCAGAAGCCAGATCCCAGCTCGGCCTTATAGCCCCAAATGCCAGCTTTCATCTGATGCCCAGAGGTTGGCCAAATGACTTCTTTTTCCCCTGCAAAACGGCCTCTCTTTGAGGCCACTCGCCCTGGCCCACCCTGACCACCCAACCTAAAAATTTCCAAATTTTTTTGGATTTCTCCAAAACTACAGTGTTCAGAAGCCAGATCCCAGCTCGGCCTTATAGCCCCAAAGGCCAGCTTTCATCTGATGCCCAGAGCCTGCCCAAATGATTTCTTTTTCCCCTGCAAAATGGCCTCTCTTTGCGGCCACTTGCCCTGGCCCACCCTGACCACCCAACCTAAAAATTTCCAAATTTTGTTGGATTTCTCCAAAACTACAGTGGTCAAAAGCCAGATCCCAGCTCGGCCTTATAGCCCCAAAGGCCAGCTTTCATCTGATGTCCAGAGCCTGGCCAAATGACTTCTTTTTCCCCTGCAAAATGGCCTCTCTTTGCGGCCACTCGCCCTGGCCCACCCTGACCACCCAACCTAAAAATTTCCAAATTTTGTTGGATTTCTCCAAAACTACAGTGGTCAGAAGCCAGATCCCAGCTCGGCCTTATAGCCCCAAAGGCCAGCTTTCATCTGATGCCCAGAGGTTGGCCAAATGACTTCTTTTTCCCCTGCAAAATGGCCTCTCTTTGCGGCCACTCGCCCTGGCCCTCCCTGAACACCCAACCTAAAAATTTCCAAATTTTGTGGGATTTCTCCAAAACTAAAGTGGTCAGAAGCCAGATCCCAGCTCGGCCTTATAGCCCCAAAGGTCAGCTTTCATCTGATGCCCAGAGGTTGGGCAAATTACTTCTTTTTCCTCTGCAATACGGCCTCTATTTGCGGCCACTCGCCCTGGCCCACCCTGAACACCCAACCTAAAAATTTCCAAATTTTGTCGGATTTCTCCAAAACTAAAGTGGTCAGAAGCCAGATCCCAGCTCGGCCTTATAGCCCCAAAGGCCAGCTTTCATCTGATGCCCAGAGCCTGCCCAAATGACTTATTTTTCCCCTGCAAAATGGCCTCTCTTTGCGGCCACTCGCCCTGGCCCACCCTGACCACCCAACCTAAAAATTTCCAAATTTTGTTGGATTTCTCCAAAACTACAGTGGTCAGAAGCCATATCCCAGCTCGGCCTTATAGCCCCAAACGCCAGCTTTCATCTGATGCCCAGAGCCTGGCCAAATGACTTCTTTTTCCTCTGCAAAATGGCCTCTCTTTGCGGCCACTCGCCCTGGTCCACCCTGACCACCCAACCTAAAAATTTCCAAATTTTGTTGGATTTCTCCAAAACTACAGTGGTCAGAAGCTAGATCCCAGCTCGGCCTTATAGCCCCAAAGGCCAGCTTTCATCTGATGCCCAGAGGTTGGCCAAATGACTTCTTTTTCCCCTGCAAAATGGCCTCTCTTTGAGGCCACTCGCCCTGGCCCACCCTGACCACCCAACCTAAAAATTTCCAAATTTTGTTGGATTTCTCCAAAACTACAGTGGTCAGAAGCCAGATCCCAGCTCGGCCTTATAGCCCCAAATGCCAGCTTTCATCTGATGCCCAGAGGTTGGCCAAATGACTTATTTTTCCCCTGCAAAATGGCCTCTCTTTGCGGCCACTCGCCCTGGCCCACCCTGACCACCCAACCTAAAAATTTCCAAATTTTGTTGGATTTCTCCAAAACTACAGTGGTCAGAAGCTAGATCCCAGCTCGGCCTTATAGCCCCAAATGCCAGCTTTCATCTGATGCCCAGAGGTTGGCCAAATGACTTCTTTTTCCCCTGCAAAATGGCCTCTCTTTGAGGTCACTCGCCCTGGCCCACCCTGACCACCCAGCCTAAAAATTTCCAAATTTTGTTGGATTTCTCCAAAACTACAGTGGTCAGAAGCCAGATCCCAGCTCGGCCTTATAGCCCCAAAGGCCAGCTTTCATCTGATGCCCAGAGGTTGGCCAAATGACTTCTTTTTCCCCTGCAAAATGGCCTCTCTTTGCGGCCACTCGCCCTGGCCCACCCTGACCTCCCAATATAAAAATTTCCAAATTTTGTTGGATTTCTCCAAAACTACAGTGGTCAGAAGCCATATCCCAGCTCGGCCTTACAGCCACAAATGCCAGCTTTCATCTGATGCCCAGAGGTTGGCCAAATGACTTCTTTTTCCCCTGCAAAATGGCCTCTCTTTGCGGCCACTCGCCCTGGCCCTCCCTGAACACCCAACCTAAAAATTTCCAAATTTTGTGGGATTTCTCCAAAACTAAAGTGGTCAGAAGCCAGATCCCAGCTCGGCCTTATAGCCCCAAAGGTCAGCTTTCATCTTATGCCCAGAGGTTGGGCAAATTACTTCTTTTTCCTCTGCAATACGGCCTCTATTTGCGGCCACTCGCCCTGGCCCACCCTGACCACCCAACCTAATAATTTCCATATTTTGTTGGATTTCTCCAAAACTACAGTGGTCAGAAGCCAGATCCCAGCTCGGCCTTATAGCCCCAAACGCCAGCTTTCATCTGGTGCCCAGAGCCTGCCCAAATGAATTATTTTTCCCCTGCAAAATGGCCTCTCTTTGCGGCCACTCGCCCTGGCCCACCCTGACCTCCCAACCTAAAAATTTCCAAATTTTGTTGGATTTCTCCAAAACTACAGTGGTCAGAAGCTCGATCCCAGCTCGGCCTTATAGCCCCAAAGGCCAGCTTTCATCTGATGCCCAGAGGATGGGCAAATGACTTCTTTTTCCTCTCCAAAATGGCCTCTCGTTGCGGCCACTCGCCCTGGCCCACCCTGACCTCCCAACCTAAAAATTTCCAAATTTTGTCGGATTTCTCCAAAACTAAAGTTGTCAGAAGCCAGATCCCAGCTCGGCCTTATAGCCCCAAAGGCCAGCTTTCATCTGATGCCCAGAGCCTGCCCAAATGACTTCTTTTTCCCCTGCAAAATGGCCTTTCTTTGCGGCCACTCGCCCTGGCCCTCCCTGACCACCCAACCTAAAAATTTCCAAATTTTGTTGGATTTCTCCAAAACTACAGTGGTCAAAAGCCAGATCCCAGCTCGGCCTTATAGCCCCAAAGGCCAGCTTTCATCTGATGCCCAGAGCCTGGCCAAATGACTTCTTTTTCCCCTGCAAAATGGCCTCTCTTTGCGGCCACTCGCCCTGGTCCACCCTGACCACCCAACCTAAAAATTTCCAAATTTTGTTGGATTTCTCCAAAACTACAGTGGTCAGAAGCTAGATCCCAGCTCGGCCTTATAGCCCCAAAGGCCAGCTTTCATCTGATGCCCAGAGGTTGGCCAAATGACTTCTTTTTCCCCTGCAAAATGGCCTCTCTTTGAGGCCACTCGCCCTGGCCCACCCTGACCACCCAACCTAAAAATTTCCAAATTTTGTTGGATTTCTCCAAAACTACAGTGGTCAGAAGCTAGATCCCAGCTCAGCCTTATAGCCCCAAAGGCCAGCTTTCATCTGGTGCCCAGAGCCTGCCCAAATGAATTATTTTTCCCCTGCAAAATGGCCTCTCTTTGCGGCCACTCGCCCTGGCCCACCCTGACCACCCAACCTAAAAATTTCCAAATTTTGTTGGATTTCTCCAAAACTACAGTGGTCAGAAGCTCGATCCCAGCTCGGCCTTATAGCCCCAAAGGCCAGCTTTCATCTGATGTCCAGAGCCTGGCCAAATGACTTCTTTTTCCCCTGCAAAATGGCCTCTCTTTGCGGCCACTCGCCCTGGCCCACCCTGACCTCCCAACCTAAAAATTTCCAAATTTTGTTGGATTTCCCCAAAACTACAGTGGTCAGAAGCCATATCCCAGATCGGCCTTATAGCCCCAAAGGCCAGCTTTCATCTGATGCCCAGAGGTTGGCCAAATGACTTCTTTTTCCCCTGCAAAATGGCCTCTCTTTGAGGCCACTCCCCCTGGCCCACCCTGAACACCCAACCTAAAAATTTCCAAATTTAGTGGGATTTCTCCAAAACTAAAGTGGTCAGAAGCCAGATCCCAGCTCGGCCTTATAGCCCCAAAGGCCAGCTTTCATCTGGTGCCCAGAGCCTGCCCAAATGAATTATTTTTCCCCTGCAAAATGGCCTCTCTTTGAGGCCACTTGCCCTGTCCCACCCTGAACACCCAACCTAAAAATTTCCAAATTTTTTTGGATTTCTCCAAAACTACAGTGGTCAGAAGCCATATCCCAGCTCGGCCTTACAGCCCCAAATGCCAGCTTTCATCTGATGCCCAGAGGTTGGCCAAATGACTTCTTTTTCCCCTGCAAAATGGCCTCTCTTTGCGGCCACTCGCCCTGGCCCTCCCTGAACACCCAACCTAAAAATTTCCAAATTTTGTGGGATTTCTCCAAAACTAAAGTGGTCAGAAGCCAGATCCCAGCTCGGCCTTATAGCCCCAAAGGTCAGCTTTCATCTTATGCCCAGAGGTTGGGCAAATGACTTCTTTTTCCTCTGCAATACGGCCTCTATTTGCGGCCACTCGCCCTGGCCCACCCTGACCACCCAACCTAATAATTTCCATATTTTGTTGGATTTCTCCAAAACTACAGTGGTCAGAAGCCAGATCCCAGCTCGGCCTTATAGCCCCAAACGCCAGCTTTCATCTGGTGCCCAGAGCCTGCCCAAATGAATTATTTTTCCCCTGCAAAATGGCCTCTCTTTGCGGCCACTCGCCCTGGCCCACCCTGACCTCCCAACCTAAAAATTTCCAAATTTTGTTGGATTTCTCCAAAACTACAGTGGTCAGAAGCTCGATCCCAGCTCGGCCTTATAGCCCCAAAGGCCAGCTTTCATCTGATGCCCAGAGGATGGGCAAATGACTTCTTTTTCCTCTCCAAAATGGCCTCTCGTTGCGGCCACTCGCCCTGGCCCACCCTGACCTCCCAACCTAAAAATTTCCAAATTTTGTCGGATTTCTCCAAAACTAAAGTTGTCAGAAGCCAGATCCCAGCTCGGCCTTATAGCCCCAAAGGCCAGCTTTCATCTGATGCCCAGAGGTTGGCCAAATGACTTCTTTTTCCCCTGCAAAATGGCCTCTCTTTGCGGCCACTCGCCCTGGCCCTCCCTGAACACCCAACCTAAAAATTTCCAAATTTTGTGGGATTTCTCCAAAACTAAAGTGGTCAGAAGCCAGATCCCAGCTCGGCCTTTTAGCCCCAAAGGTCAGCTTTCATCTGATGCCCAGAGGTTGGGCAAATTACTTCTTTTTCCTCTGCAATACGGCCTCTATTTGCGGCCACTCGCCCTGGCCCACCCTGAACACCCAACCTAAAAATTTCCAAATTTTGTCGGATTTCTCCAAAACTAAAGTGGTCAGAAGCCAGATCCCAGCTCGGCCTTATAGCCCCAAAGGCCAGCTTTCATCTGATGCCCAGAGCCTGCCCAAATGACTTATTTTTCCCCTGCAAAATGGCCTCTCTTTGCGGCCACTCGCCCTGGCCCACCCTGACCACCCAACCTAAAAATTTCCAAATTTTGTTGGATTTCTCCAAAACTACAGTGGTCAGAAGCCATATCCCAGCTCGGCCTTATAGCCCCAAACGCCAGCTTTCATCTGATGCCCAGAGCCTGGCCAAATGACTTCTTTTTCCTCTGCAAAATGGCCTCTCTTTGCGGCCACTCGCCCTGGTCCACCCTGACCACCCAACCTAAAAATTTCCAAATTTTGTTGGATTTCTCCAAAACTACAGTGGTCAGAAGCTAGATCCCAGCTCGGCCTTATAGCCCCAAAGGCCAGCTTTCATCTGATGCCCAGAGGTTGGCCAAATGACTTCTTTTTCCCCTGCAAAATGGCCTCTCTTTGAGGCCACTCGCCCTGGCCCACCCTGACCACCCAACCTAAAAATTTCCAAATTTTGTTGGATTTCTCCAAAACTACAGTGGTCAGAAGCCAGATCCCAGCTCGGCCTTATAGCCCCAAATGCCAGCTTTCATCTGATGCCCAGAGGTTGGCCAAATGACTTATTTTTCCCCTGCAAAATGGCCTCTCTTTGCGGCCACTCGCCCTGGCCCACCCTGACCACCCAACCTAAAAATTTCCAAATTTTGTTGGATTTCTCCAAAACTACAGTGGTCAGAAGCTAGATCCCAGCTCGGCCTTATAGCCCCAAATGCCAGCTTTCATCTGATGCCCAGAGGTTGGCCAAATGACTTCTTTTTCCCCTGCAAAATGGCCTCTCTTTGAGGTCACTCGCCCTGGCCCACCCTGACCACCCAGCCTAAAAATTTCCAAATTTTGTTGGATTTCTCCAAAACTACAGTGGTCAGAAGCCAGATCCCAGCTCGGCCTTATAGCCCCAAAGGCCAGCTTTCATCTGATGCCCAGAGGTTGGCCAAATGACTTCTTTTTCCCCTGCAAAATGGCCTCTCTTTGCGGCCACTCGCCCTGGCCCACCCTGACCTCCCAATATAAAAATTTCCAAATTTTGTTGGATTTCTCCAAAACTACAGTGGTCAGAAGCCATATCCCAGCTCGGCCTTACAGCCCCAAATGCCAGCTTTCATCTGATGCCCAGAGGTTGGCCAAATGACTTCTTTTTCCCCTGCAAAATGGCCTCTCTTTGCGGCCACTCGCCCTGGCCCTCCCTGAACACCCAACCTAAAAATTTCCAAATTTTGTGGGATTTCTCCAAAACTAAAGTGGTCAGAAGCCAGATCCCAGCTCGGCCTTATAGCCCCAAAGGTCAGCTTTCATCTTATGCCCAGAGGTTGGGCAAATTACTTCTTTTTCCTCTGCAATACGGCCTCTATTTGCGGCCACTCGCCCTGGCCCACCCTGACCACCCAACCTAATAATTTCCATATTTTGTTGGATTTCTCCAAAACTACAGTGGTCAGAAGCCAGATCCCAGCTCGGCCTTATAGCCCCAAACGCCAGCTTTCATCTGGTGCCCAGAGCCTGCCCAAATGAATTATTTTTCCCCTGCAAAATGGCCTCTCTTTGCGGCCACTCGCCCTGGCCCACCCTGACCTCCCAACCTAAAAATTTCCAAATTTTGTTGGATTTCTCCAAAACTACAGTGGTCAGAAGCTCGATCCCAGCTCGGCCTTATAGCCCCAAAGGCCAGCTTTCATCTGATGCCCAGAGGATGGGCAAATGACTTCTTTTTCCTCTCCAAAATGGCCTCTCGTTGCGGCCACTCGCCCTGGCCCACCCTGACCTCCCAACCTAAAAATTTCCAAATTTTGTCGGATTTCTCCAAAACTAAAGTTGTCAGAAGCCAGATCCCAGCTCGGCCTTATAGCCCCAAAGGCCAGCTTTCATCTGATGCCCAGAGCCTGCCCAAATGACTTATTTTTCCCCTGCAAAATGGCCTTTCTTTGCGGCCACTCGCCCTGGCCCTCCCTGACCACCCAACCTAAAAATTTCCAAATTTTGTTGGATTTCTCCAAAACTACAGTGGTCAGAAGCCAGATCCCAGCTCGACCTTATAGCCCCAAAGGCCAGCTTTCATCTGATGCCCAGAGCCTGGCCAAATGACTTCTTTTTCCCCTGCAAAATGGCCTCTCTTTGCGGCCACTCGCCCTGGCCCACCCTGACCTCCCAACCTAAAAATTTCCAAATTTTGTTGGATTTCTCCAAAACTACAGTGGTCAGAAGCCATATCCCAGCTCGGCCTTATAGCCCCAAACGCCGGCTTTCATCTGATGCCCAGAGCCTGGCCAAATGACTTCTTTTTCCCCTGCAAAATGGCCTCTCTTTGCGGCCACTCGCCCTGGTCCACCCTGACCACCCAACCTAAAAATTTCCAAATTTTGTTGGATTTCTCCAAAACTACAGTGGTCAGAAGCTAGATCCCACCTCAGCCTTATAGCCCCAAAGGCCAGCTTTCATCTGATGCCCAGAGGTTGGCCAAATGACTTCTTTTTCCCCTGCAAAATGGCCTCTCTTTGAGGCCACTCGCCCTGGCCCACCCTGACCACCCAACCTAAAAATTTCCAAATTTTGTTGGATTTCTCCAAAACTACAGTGGTCAGAAGCTAGATCCCAGCTCAGCCTTATAGCCCCAAAGGCCAGCTTTCATCTGGTGCCCAGAGCCTCCCCAAATGAATTATTTTTCCCCTGCAAAATGGCCTCTCTTTGCGGCCACTCGCCCTGGCCCACCCTGACCACCCAACCTAAAAATTTCCAAATTTTGTTGGATTTCTCCAAAACTACAGTGGTCAGAAGCTCGATCCCAGCTCGGCCTTATAGCCCCAAAGGCCAGCTTCATCTGATGTCCAGAGCCTGGCCAAATGACTTCTTTTTCCCCTGCAAAATGGCCTCTCTTTGCGGCCACTCGCCCTGGCCCACCCTGACCTCCCAACCTAAAAATTTCCAAATTTTGTTGGATTTCCCCAAAACTACAGTGGTCAGAAGCCATATCCCAGATCGGCCTTATAGCCCCAAAGGCCAGCTTTCATCTGATGCCCAGAGGTTGGCCAAATGACTTCTTTTTCCCCTGCAAAATGGCCTCTCTTTGAGGCCACTCCCCCTGGCCCTCCCTGAACACCCAACCTAAAAATTTCCAAATTTTGTGGGATTTCTCCAAAACTAAAGTGGTCAGAAGCCAGATCCCAGCTCGGCCTTATAGCCCCAAAGGCCAGCTTTCATCTGGTGCCCAGAGCCTGCCCAAATGAATTATTTTTCCCCTGCAAAATGGCCTCTCTTTGAGGCCACTTGCCCTGTCCCACCCTGAACACCCAACCTAAAAATTTCCAAATTTTTTTGGATTTCTCCAAAACTACAGTGGTCAGAAGCCATATCCCAGCTCGGCCTTACAGCCCGAAATGCCAGCTTTCATCTGATGCCCAGAGGTTGGCCAAATGACTTCTTTTTCCCCTGCAAAATGGCCTCTCTTTGCGGCCACTCGCCCTGGCCCTCCCTGAACACCCAACCTAAAAATTTCCAAATTTTGTGGGATTTCTCCAAAACTAAAGTGGTCAGAAGCCAGATCCCAGCTCGGCCTTATAGCCCCAAAGGTCAGCTTTCATCTTATGCCCAGAGGTTGGGCAAATTACTTCTTTTTCCTCTGCAATACGGCCTCTATTTGCGGCCACTCGCCCTGGCCCACCCTGACCACCCAACCTAATAATTTCCATATTTTGTTGGATTTCTCCAAAACTACAGTGGTCAGAAGCCAGATCCCAGCTCGGCCTTATAGCCTCAAACGCCAGCTTTCATCTGGTGCCCAGAGCCTGCCCAAATGAATTATTTTTCCCCTGCAAAATGGCCTCTCTTTGCGGCCACTCGCCCTGGCCCACCCTGACCTCCCAACCTAAAAATTTCCAAATTTTGTTGGATTTCTCCAAAACTACAGTGGTCAGAAGCTCGATCCCAGCTCGGCCTTATAGCCCCAAAGGCCAGCTTTCATCTGATGCCCAGAGGATGGGCAAATGACTTCTTTTTCCTCTCCAAAATGGCCTCTCGTTGCGGCCACTCGCCCTGGCCCACCCTGACCTCCCAACCTAAAAATTTCCAAATTTTGTCGGATTTCTCCAAAACTAAAGTTGTCAGAAGCCAGATCCCAGCTCGGCCTTATAGCCCCAAAGGCCAGCTTTCATCTGATGCCCAGAGCCTGCCCAAATGACTTATTTTTCCCCTGCAAAATGGCCTTTCTTTGCGGCCACTCGCCCTGGCCCTCCCTGACCACCCAACCTAAAAATTTCCAAATTTTGTTGGATTTCTCCAAAACTACAGTGGTCAAAAGCCAGATCCCAGCTCGGCCTTATAGCCCCAAAGGCCAGCTTTCATCTGATGCCCAGAGCCTGGCCAAATGACTTCTTTTTCCCCTGCAAAATGGCCTCTCTTTGCGGCCACTCGCCCTGGCCCACCCTGACCTCCCAACCTAAAAATTTCCAAATTTTGTTGGATTTCTCCAAAACTACAGTGGTCAGAAGCCATATCCCAGCTCGGCCTTATAGCCCCAAACGCCGGCGTTCATCTGATGCCCAGAGCGTGGCCAAATGACTTCTTTTTCCCCTGCAAAATGGCCTCTCTTTGCGGCGACTCGCCCTGGTCCACCCTGACCACCCAACCTAAAAATTTCCAAATTTTGTTGGATTTCTCCAAAACTACAGTGGTCAGAAGCTAGATCCCAGCTCGGCCTTATAGCCCCAAAGGCCAGCTTTCATCTGATGCCCAGAGGTTGGCCAAATGACTTCTTTTTCCCCTGCAAAATGGCCTCTCTTTGAGGCCACTCGCCCTGGCCCACCCTGACCACCCAACCTAAAAATTTCCAAATTTTGTTGGATTTCTCCAAAACTACAGTGGTCAGAAGCTAGATCCCAGCTCAGCCTTATAGCCCCAAAGGCCAGCTTTCATCTGGTGCCCAGAGCCTCCCCAAATGAATTATTTTTCCCCTGCAAAATGGCCTCTCTTTGCGGCCACTCGCCCTGGCCCACCCTGACCACCCAACCTAAAAATTTCCAAATTTTGTTGGATTTCTCCAAAACTACAGTGGTCAGAAGCTCGATCCCAGCTCGGCCTTATAGCCCCAAAGGCCAGCTTTCATCTGATGTCCAGAGCCTGGCCAAATGACTTCTTTTTCCCCTGCAAAATGGCCTCTCTTTGCGGCCACTCGCCCTGGCCCACCCTGACCTCCCAACCTAAAAATTTCCAAATTTTGTTGGATTTCCCCAAAACTACAGTGGTCAGAAGCCATATCCCAGATCGGCCTTATAGCCCCAAATGCCAGCTTTCATCTGATGCCCAGAGGTTGGCCAAATGACTTCTTTTTCCCCTGCAAAATGGCCTCTCTTTGCGGCCACTCGCCCTGGCCCACCCTGACCACCCAACCTAAAAATTTCCAAATTTTGTCGGATTTCTCCAAAACTAAAGTGGTCAGAAGCCAGATCCCAGCTCGGCCTTATAGCCCCAACGGCCAGCTTTCATCTGATGCCCAGAGCCTGCCCAAATGACTTATTTTTCCCCTGCAAAATGGCCTCTCTTTGCGGCCACTCGCCCTGGCCCACCCTGACCTCCCAACCTAAAAATTTCCAAATTTTGTCGGATTTCTCCAAAACTACAGTGGTCAGAAGCTAGATCCCAGCTCGGCCTTATAGCCCCAAATGCCAGCTTTCATCTGATGCCCAGAGGTTGGCCAAATGACTTCTTTTTCCCCTGCAAAATGGCCTCTCTTTGAGGTCACTCGCCCTGGCCCACCCTGACCACCCAACCTAAAAATTTCCAAATTTTGTTGGATTTCTCCAAAACTACAGTGGTCAGAAGCCAGATCCCAGCTCGGCCTTATAGCCCCAAATGCCAGCTTTCATCTGATGCCCAGAGGTTGGCCAAATGACTTCTTTTTCCCCTGCAAAACGGCCTCTCTTTGAGGCCACTCGCCCTGGCCCACCCTGACCTCCCAACCTAAAAATTTCCTAATTTTTTTGGATTTCTCCAAAACTACAGTGTTCAGAAGCCAGATCCCAGCTCGGCCTTATAGCCCCAAACGCCAGCTTTCATCTGATGCCCAGAGCCTGGCCAAATGATTTCTTTTTCCCCTGCAAAATGGCCTCTCTTTGCGGCCACTCGCCCTGGCCCACCCTGACCACCCAACCTAAAAATTTCCAAATTTTGTTGGATTTCTCCAAAACTACAGTGGTCAAAAGCCAGATCCCAGCTCGGCCTTATAGCCCCAAAGGCCAGCTTTCATCTGATGTCCAGAGCCTGGCCAAATGACTTCTTTTTCCCCTGCAAAATGGCCTCTCTTTGCGGCCACTCGCCCTGGCCCACCCTGACCTCCCAACCTAAAAATTTCCAAATTTTGTTGGATTTCTCCAAAACTACAGTGGTCAGAAGCCATATCCCAGCTCGGCCTTATAGCCCCAAAGGCCAGCTTTCATCTGATGCCCAGAGGTTGGCCAAATGACTTCTTTTTCCCCTGCAAAATGGCCTCTCTTTGCGGCCACTCGCCCTGGCCCTCCCTGAACACCCAACCTAAAAATTTCCAAATTTTGTGGGATTTCTCCAAAACTAAAGTGGTCAGAAGCCAGATCCCAGCTCGGCCTTATAGCCCCAAAGGTCAGCTTTCATCTGATGCCCAGAGGTTGGGCAAATTACTTCTTTTTCCTCTGCAATACGGCCTCTATTTGCGGCCACTCGCCCTGGCCCACCCTGACCACCCAACCTAAAAATTTCCAAATTTTGTTGGATTTCTCCAAAACTACAGTGGTCAAAAGCCAGATCCCAGCTCGGCCTTATAGCCCCAAAGGCCAGCTTTCATCTGATGTCCAGAGCCTGGCCAAATGACTTCTTTTTCCCCTGCAAAATGGCCTCTCTTTGCGGCCACTCGCCCTGGCCCACCCTGACCTCCCAACCTAAAAATTTCCAAATTTTGTCGGATTTCTCCAAAACTAAAGTGGTCAGAAGCCAGATCCCAGCTCGGCCTTATAGCCCCAAAGGCCAGCTTTCATCTGATGCCCAGAGCCTGGCCAAATGACTTCTTTTTCCTCTGCAAAATGGCCTCTCTTTGCGGCCACTCGCCCTGGTCCACCCTGACCACCCAACCTAAAAATTTCCAAATTTTGTTGGATTTCTCCAAAACTACAGTGGTCAGAAGCTAGATCCCAGCTCGGCCTTATAGCCCCAAAGGCCAGCTTTCATCTGATGCCCAGAGGTTGGCCAAAGGACTTCTTTTTCCCCTGCAAAATGGCCTCTCTTTGAGGCCACTCGCCCTGGCCCTCCCTGACCACCCAACCTAAAAATTTCCAAATTTTGTTGGATTTCTCCAAAACTACAGTGGTCAGAAGCCAGATCCCAGCTCGGCCTTATAGCCCCAAATGCCAGCTTTCATCTGATGCCCAGAGGTTGGCCAAATGACTTCTTTTTCCCCTGCAAAATGGCCTCTCTTTGCGGCCACTCGCCCTGGCCCACCCTGACCACCCAACCTAAAAATTTCCAAATTTTGTGGGATTTCTCCAAAACTAAAGTGGTCAGAAGCCAGATCCCAGCTCGGCCTTATAGCCCCAACGGCCAGCTTTCATCTGATGCCCAGAGGTTGGCCAAATGACTTCTTTTTCCCCTGCAAAATGGCCTCTCTTTGCGGCCACTCGCCCTGGCCCACCCTGACCTCCCAACCTAAAAATTTCCAAATTTTGTTGGATTTCTCCAAAACTACAGTGGTCAGAAGCTAGATCCCAGCTCGGCCTTATAGCCCCAAATGCCAGCTTTCATCTGATGCCCAGAGGTTGGCCAAATGACTTCTTTTTCCCCTGCAAAATGGCCTCTCTTTGAGGTCACTCGCCCTGGCCCACCCTGACCACCCAACCTAAAAATTTCCAAATTTTGTTGGATTTCTCCAAAACTACAGTGGTCAGAATCCAGATCCCAGCTCGGCCTTATAGCCCCAAATGCCAGCTTTCATCTGATGCCCAGAGGTTGGCCAAATGACTTCTTTTTCCCCTGCAAAACGGCCTCTCTTTGAGGCCACTCGCCCTGGCCCACCCTGACCTCCCAACCTAAAAATTTCCAAATTTTTTTGGATTTCTCCAAAACTACAGTGTTCAGAAGCCAGATCCCAGCTCGGCCTTATAGCCCCAAACGCCAGCTTTCATCTGATGCCCAGAGCCTGGCCAACTGACTTCTTTTTCCCCTGCAAAATGGCTTCTCTTTGCGGCCACTCGCCCTGGCCCACCCTGACCACCCAACCTAAAAATTTCCAAATTTTGTTGGATTTCTCCAAAACTACAGTGGTCAAAAGCCAGATCCCAGCTCGGCCTTATAGCCCCAAAGGCCAGCTTTCATCTGATGTCCAGAGCCTGGCCAAATGACTTCTTTTTCCCCTGCAAAATGGCCTCTCTTTGTGGCCACTCGCCCTGGCCCACCCTGACCTCCCAACCTAAAAATTTCCAAATTTTGTTGGATTTCTCCAAAACTACAGTGGTCAGAAGCCAGATCCCAGCTCGGCCTTATAGCCCCAAAGGCCAGCTTTCATCTGATGCCCAGAGGTTGGCCAAATGACTTCTTTTTCCCCTGCAAAATGGCCTCTCTTTGCGGCCACTCGCCCTGGCCCTCCCTGAACACCCAACCTAAAAATTTCCAAATTTTGTGGGATTTCTCCAAAACTAAAGTGGTCAGAAGCCAGATCCCAGCTCGGCCTTATAGCCCCAAAGGTCAGCTTTCATCTGATGCCCAGAGGTTGGGCAAATTACTTCTTTTTCCTCTGCAATACGGCCTCTATTTGCGGCCACTCGCCCTGGCCCACCCTGACCACCCAACCTAAAAATTTCCAAATTTTGTCGGATTTCTCCAAAACTAAAGTGGTCAGAAGCCAGATCCCAGCTCGGCCTTATAGCCCCAAAGGCCAGCTTTCATCTGATGCCCAGAGCCTGCCCAAATGACTTCTTTTTCCCCTGCAAAATGGCCTCTCTTTGCGGCCACTCGCCCTGGCCCACCCTGACCACCCAACCTAAAAATTTCCAAATTTTGTTGGATTTCTCCAAAACTACAGTGGTCAAAAGCCAGATCCCAGCTCGGCCTTATAGCCCCAAAGGCCAGCTTTCATCTGATGTCCAGAGCCTGGCCAAATGACTTCTTTTTCCCCTGCAAAATGGCCTCTCTTTGCGGCCACTCGCCCTGGCCCACCCTGACCTCCCAACCTAAAAATTTCCAAATTTTGTTGGATTTCTCCAAAACTACAGTGGTCAGAAGCCAGATCCCAGCTCGGCCTTATAGCCCCAAAGGCCAGCTTTCATCTGATGCCCAGAGGTTGGCCAAATGACTTCTTTTTCCCCTGCAAAATGGCCTCTCTTTGCGGCCACTCGCCCTGGCCCTCCCTGAACACCCAACCTAAAAATTTCCAAATTTTGTGGGATTTCTCCAAAACTAAAGTGGTCAGAAGCCAGATCCCAGCTCGGCCTTATAGCCCCAAAGGTCAGCTTTCATCTGATGCCCAGAGGTTGGGCAAATTACTTCTTTTTCCTCTGCAATACGGCCTCTATTTGCGGCCACTCGCCCTGGCCCACCCTGACCACCCAACCTAAAAATTTCCAAATTTTGTCGGATTTCTCCAAAACTAAAGTGGTCAGAAGCCAGATCCCAGCTCGGCCTTATAGCCCCAAAGGCCAGCTTTCATCTGATGCCCAGAGCCTGCCCAAATGACTTATTTTTCCCCTGCAAAATGGCCTCTCTTTGCGGCCACTCGCCCTGGCCCACCCTGACCACCCAACCTAAAAATTTCCAAATTTTGTTGGATTTCTCCAAAACTACAGTGGTCAAAAGCCAGATCCCAGCTCGGCCTTATAGCCCCAAAGGCCAGCTTTCATCTGATGTCCAGAGCCTGGCCAAATGACTTCTTTTTCCCCTGCAAAATGGCCTCTCTTTGCGGCCACTCGCCCTGGCCCACCCTGACCACCCAACCTAAAAATTTCCATATTTTGTTGGATTTCTCCAAAACTACAGTGGTCAAAAGCCAGATCCCAGCTCGGCCTTATAGCCCCAAACGCCAGCTTTCATCTGATGTCCAGAGCCTGGCCAAATGACTTCTTTTTCCCCTGCAAAATGGCCTCTCTTTGCGGCCACTCGCCCTGGCCCACCCTGACCACCCAACCTAAAAATTTCCATATTTTGTTGGATTTCTCCAAAACTACAGTGTTCAGAAGCCAGATCCCAGCTCGGCCTTATAGCCCCAAACGCCAGCTTTCATCTGATGCCCAGAGCCTGGCCAAATGATTTCTTTTTCCCCTGCAAAATGGCCTCTCTTTGCGGCCACTCGCCCTGGCCCACCCTGACCACCCAACCTAAAAATTTCCAAATTTTGTTGGATTTCTCCAAAACTACAGTGGTCAAAAGCCAGATCCCAGCTCGGCCTTATAGCCCCAAAGGCCAGCTTTCATCTGATGTCCAGAGCCTGGCCAAATGACTTCTTTTTCCCCTGCAAAATGGCCTCTCTTTGCGGCCACTCGCCCTGGCCCACCCTGACCTCCCAACCTAAAAATTTCCAAATTTTGTTGGATTTCTCCAAAACTACAGTGGTCAGAAGCCAGATCCCAGCTCGGCCTTATAGCCCCAAAGGCCAGCTTTCATCTGATGTCCAGAGCCTGGCCAAATGACTTCTTTTTCCCCTGCAAAATGGCCTCTCTTTGCGGCCACTCGCCCTGGCCCACCCTGACCACCCAACCTAAAAATTTCCATATTTTGTTGGATTTCTCCAAAACTACAGTGGTCAGAAGCCATATCCCAGCTCGGCCTTATAGCCCCAAACGCCAGCTTTCATCTGATGCCCAGAGCCTGGCCAAATGACTTCTTTTTCCTCTGCAAAATGGCCACTCTTTGCGGCCACTCGCCCTGGTCCACCCTGACCACCCAACCTAAAAATTTCCAAATTTTGTTGGATTTCTCCAAAACTACAGTGGTCAGAAGCCAGATCCCAGCTCGGCCTTATAGCCCCAAACGCCAGCTTTCATCTGATGCCCAGAGGTTGGCCAAATGACTTCTTTTTCCCCTGCAAAATGGCCTCTCTTTGCGGCCACTCGCCCTGGCCCACCCTGACCACCCAACCTAAAAATTTCCAAATTTTGTCGGATTTCTCCAAAACTAAAGTGGTCAGAAGCCAGATCCCAGCTCGGCCTTATAGCCCCAACGGCCAGCTTTCATCTGATGCCCAGAGGTTGGCCAAATGACTTATTTTTCCCCTGCAAAATGGCCTCTCTTTGCGGCCACTCGCCCTGGCCCACCCTGACCTCCCAACCTAAAAATTTCCAAATTTTGTTGGATTTCTCCAAAACTACAGTGGTCAGAAGCTAGATCCCAGCTCGGCCTTATAGCCCCAAATGCCAGCTTTCATCTGATGCCCAGAGGTTGGCCAAATGACTTCTTTTTCCCCTGCAAAATGGCCTCTCTTTGAGGTCACTCGCCCTGGCCCACCCTGAACACCCAACCTAAAAATTTCCAAATTTTGTTGGATTTCTCCAAAACTACAGTGGTCAGAAGCCAGATCCCAGCTCGGCCTTATAGCCCCAAATGCCAGCTTTCATCTGATGCCCAGAGGTTGGCCAAATGACTTCTTTTTCCCCTGCAAAACGGCCTCTCTTTGAGGCCACTCGCCCTGGCCCACCCTGACCTCCCAACCTAAAAATTTCCAAATTTTTTTGGATTTCTCCAAAACTACAGTGTTCAGAAGCCAGATCCCAGCTCGGCCTTATAGCCCCAAACGCCAGCTTTCATCTGATGCCCAGAGCCTGGCCAACTGACTTCTTTTTCCCCTGCAAAATGGCCTCTCTTTGCGGCCACTCGCCCTGGCCCACCCTGACCACCCAACCTAAAAATTTCCAAATTTTGTTGGATTTCTCCAAAACTACAGTGGTCAAAAGCCAGATCCCAGCTCGGCCTTATAGCCCCAAAGGCCAGCTTTCATCTGATGTCCAGAGCCTGGCCAAATGACTTCTTTTTCCCCTGCAAAATGGCCTCTCTTTGCGGCCACTCGCCCTGGCCCACCCTGACCTCCCAACCTAAAAATTTCCAAATTTTGTTGGATTTCTCCAAAACTACAGTGGTCAGAAGCCAGATCCCAGCTCGGCCTTATAGCCCCAAAGGCCAGCTTTCATCTGATGCCCAGAGGTTGGCCAAATGACTTCTTTTTCCCCTGCAAAATGGCCTCTCTTTGCGGCCACTAGCCCTGGCCCTCCCTGAACACCCAACCTAAAAATTTCCAAATTTTGTTGGATTTCTCCAAAACTAAAGTGGTCAGAAGCCAGATCCCAGCTCGGCCTTATAGCCCCAAAGGTCAGCTTTCATCTGATGCCCAGAGGTTGGGCAAATTACTTCTTTTTCCTCTGCAATACGGCCTCTATTTGCGGCCACTCGCCCTGGCCCACCCTGACCACCCAACCTAAAAATTTCCAAATTTTGTCGGATTTCTCCAAAACTAAAGTGGTCAGAAGCCAGATCCCAGCTCGGCCTTATAGCCCCAAAGTCCAGCTTTCATCTGATGCCCAGAGCCTGCCCAAATGACTTCTTTTTCCCCTGCAAAATGGCCTCTCTTTGCGGCCACTCGCCCTGGCCCACCCTGACCACCCAACCTAAAAATTTCCAAATTTTGTTGGATTCCTCCAAAACTACAGTGGTCAGAAGCCAGATCCCAGCTCGGCCTTATAGCCCCAAAGGCCAGCTTTCATCTGATGTCCAGAGCCTGGCCAAATGACTTCTTTTTCCCCTGCAAAATGGCCTCTCTTTGCGGCCACTCGCCCTGGCCCACCCTGACCACCCAACCTAAAAATTTCCATATTTTGTTGGATTTCTCCAAAACTACAGTGGTCAAAAGCCAGATCCCAGCTCGGCCTTATAGCCCCAAAGGCCAGCTTTCATCTGATGTCCAGAGCCTGGCCAAATGACTTCTTTTTCCCCTGCAAAATGGCCTCTCTTTGCGGCCACTCGGCCTGGCCCACCCTGACCTCCCAACCTAAAAATTTCCAAATTTTGTTGGATTTCTCCAAAACTACAGTGGTCAGAAGCCAGATCCCAGCTCGGCCTTATAGCCCCAAACGCCAGCTTTCCTCTGATGCCCAGAGGTTGGCCAAATGACTTCTTTTTCCCCTGCAAAATGGCCTCTCTTTGCGGCCACTCGCCCTGGCCCTCCCTGAACACCCAACCTAAAAATTTCCAAATTTTGTTGGATTTCTCCAAAACTACAGTGGTCAGAAGCCATATCCCAGCTCGGCCTTATAGCCCCAAACGCCAGCTTTCATCTGATGCCCAGAGCCTGCCCAAATGACTTCTTTTTCCTCTGCAAAATGGCCTCTCTTTGAGGCCACTCGCCCTGGCCCACCCTGACCACCCAACCTAAAAATTTCCAAATTTTGTTGGATTTCTCCAAAACTACAGTGGTCAGAAGCCAGATCCCAGCTCGGCCTTATAGCCCCAAACGCCAGCTTTCATCTGATGCCCAGAGGTTGGCCAAATGACTTCTTTTTCCCCTGCAAAATGGCCTCTCTTTGCGGCCACTCGCCCTGGCCCACCCTGACCACCCAACCTAAAAATTTCCAAATTTTGTCGGATTTCTCCAAAACTAAAGTGGTCAGAAGCCAGATCCCAGCTCGGCCTTATAGCCCCAACGGCCAGCTTTCATCTGATGCCCAGAGGTTGGCCAAATGACTTATTTTTCCCCTGCAAAATGGCCTCTCTTTGCGGCCACTCGCCCTGGCCCACCCTGACCTCCCAATATAAAAATTTCCAAATTTTGTTGGATTTCTCCAAAACTACAGTGGTCAGAAGCTAGATCCCAGCTCGGCCTTATAGCCCCAAATGCCAGCTTTCATCTGATGCCCAGAGGTTGGCCAAATGACTTCTTTTTCCCCTGCAAAATGGCCTCTCTTTGAGGTCACTCGCCCTGGCCCACCCTGACCACCCAACCTAAAAATTTCCAAATTTTGTTGGATTTCTCCAAAACTACAGTGGTCAGAAGCCAGATCCCAGCTCGGCCTTATAGCCCCAAATGCCAGCTTTCATCTGATGCCCAGAGGTTGGCCAAATGACTTCTTTTTCCCCTGCAAAACGACCTCTCTTTGAGGCCACTCGCCCTGGCCCACCCTGACCTCCCAACCTAAAAATTTCCAAATTTTTTTGGATTTCTCCAAAACTACAGTGTTCAGAAGCCAGATCCCAGCTCGGCCTTATAGCCCCAAACGCCAGCTTTCATCTGATGCCCAGAGCCTGGCCAACTGACTTCTTTTTCCCCTGCAAAATGGCCTCTCTTTGCGGCCACTCGCCCTGGCCCACCCTGACCACCCAACCTAAAAATTTCCAAATTTTGTTGGATTTCTCCAAAACTACAGTGGTCAAAAGCCAGATCCCAGCTCGGCCTTATAGCCCCAAAGGCCAGCTTTCATCTGATGTCCAGAGCCTGGCCAAATGACTTCTTTTTCCCCTGCAAAATGGCCTCTCTTTGCGGCCACTCGCCCTGGCCCACCCTGACCTCCCAACCTAAAAATTTCCAAATTTTGTTGGATTTCTCCAAAACTACAGTGGTCAGAAGCCAGATCCCAGCTCGGCCTTATAGCCCCAAAGGCCAGCTTTCATCTGATGCCCAGAGGTTGGCCAAATGACTTCTTTTTCCCCTGCAAAATGGCCTCTCTTTGCGGCCACTCGCCCTGGCCCTCCCTGAACACCCAACCTAAAAATTTCCAAATTTTGTGGGATTTCTCCAAAACTAAAGTGGTCAGAAGCCAGATCCCAGCTCGGCCTTATAGCCCCAAAGGTCAGCTTTCATCTGATGCCCAGAGGTTGGGCAAATTACTTCTTTTTCCTCTGCAATACGGCCTCTATTTGCGGCCACTCGCCCTGGCCCACCCTGACCACCCAACCTAAAAATTTCCAAATTTTGTCGGATTTCTCCAAAACTAAAGTGGTCAGAAGCCAGATCCCAGCTCGGCCTTATAGCCCCAAAGGCCAGCTTTCATCTGATGCCCAGAGCCTGCCCAAATGACTTCTTTTTCCCCTGCAAAATGGCCTCTCTTTGCGGCCACTCGCCCTGGCCCACCCTGACCACCCAACCTAAAAATTTCCAAATTTTGTTGGATTTCTCCAAAACTACAGTGGTCAAAAGCCAGATCCCAGCTCGGCCTTATAGCCCCAAAGGCCAGCTTTCATCTGATGTCCAGAGCCTGGCCAAATGACTTCTTTTTCCCCTGCAAAATGGCCTCTCTTTGCGGCCACTCGCCCTGGCCCACCCTGACAACCCAACCTAAAAATTTCCATATTTTGTTGGATTTCTCCAAAACTACAGTGTTCAGAAGCCAGATCCCAGCTCGGCCTTATAGCCCCAAACGCCAGCTTTCATCTGATGCCCAGAGCCTGGCCAAATGATTTCTTTTTCCCCTGCAAAATGGCCTCTCTTTGCGGCCACTCGCCCTGGCCCACCCTGACCACCCAACCTAAAAATTTCCAAATTTTGTTGGATTTCTCCAAAACTACAGTGGTCAAAAGCCAGATCCCAGCTCGGCCTTATAGCCCCAAAGGCCAGCTTTCATCTGATGTCCAGAGCCTGGCCAAATGACTTCTTTTTCCCCTGCAAAATGGCCTCTCTTTGCGGCCACTCGCCCTGGCCCACCCTGACCTCCCAACCTAAAAATTTCCAAATTTTGTTGGATTTCTCCAAAACTACAGTGGTCAGAAGCCATATCCCAGATCGGCCTTATAGCCCCAAAGGCCAGCTTTCATCTGATGCCCAGAGGTTGGCCAAATGACTTCTTTTTCCCCTGCAAAATGGCCTCTCTTTGCGGCCACTCGCCCTGGCCCTCCCTGAACACCCAACCTAAAAATTTCCAAATTTTGTGGGATTTCTCCAAAACTAAAGTGGTCAGAAGCCAGATCCCAGCTCGGCCTTATAGCCCCAAAGGTCAGCTTTCATCTGATGCCCAGAGGTTGGCCAAATGACTTCTTTTTCCCCTGCAAAATGGCCTCTCTTTGCGGCCACTCGCCCTGGCCCACCCTGACCACCCAACCTAAAAATTTCCAAATTTTGTGGGATTTCTCCAAAACTAAAGTGGTCAGAAGCCAGATCCCAGCTCGGCCTTATAGCCCCAAAGGTCAGCTTTCATCTGATGCCCAGAGGTTGGCCAAATGACTTCTTTTTCCCCTGCAAAATGGCCTCTCTTTGCGGCCACTCGCCCTGGCCCACCCTGACCACCCAACCTAAAAATTTCCAAATTTTGTCGGATTTCTCCAAAACTAAAGTGGTCAGAAGCCAGATCCCAGCTCGGCCTTATAGCCCCAACGGCCAGCTTTCATCTGATGCCCAGAGGTTGGCCAAATGACTTATTTTTCCCCTGCAAAATGGCCTCTCTTTGCGGCCACTCACCCTGGCCCACCCTGACCTCCCAACCTAAAAATTTCCAAATTTTGTTGGATTTCTCCAAAACTACAGTGGTCAGAAGCTAGATCCCAGCTCGGCCTTATAGCCCCAAATGCCAGCTTTCATCTGATGTCCAGAGCCTGGCCAAATGACTTCTTTTTCCCCTGCAAAATGGCCTCTCTTTGAGGTCACTCGCCCTGGCCCACCCTGACCACCCAACCTAAAAATTTCCAAATTTTGTTGGATTTCTCCAAAACTACAGTGGTCAGAAGCCAGATCCCAGCTCGGCCTTATAGCCCCAAATGCCAGCTTTCATCTGATGCCCAGAGGTTGGCCAAATGACTTCTTTTTCCCCTGCAAAACGGCCTCTCTTTGAGGCCACTCGCCCTGGCCCACCCTGACCTCCCAACCTAAAAATTTCCAAATTTTTTTGGATTTCTCCAAAACTACAGTGTTCAGAAGCCAGATCCCAGCTCGGCCTTATAGCCCCAAACGCCAGCTTTCATCTGATGCCCAGAGCCTGGCCAACTGACTTCTTTTTCCCCTGCAAAATGGCCTCTCTTTGCGGCCACTTGCCCTGGCCCACCCTGACCACCCAACCTAAAAATTTCCAAATTTTGTTGGATTTCTCCAAAACTACAGTGGTCAAAAGCCAGATCCCAGCTCGGCCTTATAGCCCCAAAGGCCAGCTTTCATCTGATGTCCAGAGCCTGGCCAAATGACTTCTTTTTCCCCTGCAAAATGGCCTCTCTTTGCGGCCACTCGCCCTGGCCCACCCTGACCACCCAACCTAAAAATTTCCAAATTTTGTTGGATTTCTCCAAAACTACAGTGGTCAGAAGCCAGATCCCAGCTCGGCCTTATAGCCCCAAAGGCCAGCTTTCATCTGATGCCCAGAGGTTGGCCAAATGACTTCTTTTTCCCCTGCAAAATGGCCTCTCTTTGCGGCCACTCGCCCTGGCCCTCCCTGAACACCCAACCTAAAAATTTCCAAATTTTGTGGGATTTCTCCAAAACTAAAGTGGTCAGAAGCCAGATCCCAGCTCGGCCTTATAGCCCCAAAGGTCAGCTTTCATCTGATGCCCAGAGGTTGGGCAAATTACTTCTTTTTCCTCTGCAATACGGCCTCTATTTGCGGCCACTCGCCCTGGCCCACCCTGACCACCCAACCTAAAAATTTCCAAATTTTGTCGGATTTCTCCAAAACTAAAGTGGTCAGAAGCCAGATCCCAGCTCGGCCTTATAGCCCCAAAGGCCAGCTTTCATCTGATGCCCAGAGCCTGCCCAAATGACTTCTTTTTCCCCTGCAAAATGGCCTCTCTTTGCGGCCACTCGCCCTGGCCCACCCTGACCACCCAACCTAAAAATTTCCAAATTTTGTTGGATTTCTCCAAAACTACAGTGGTCAAAAGCCAGATCCCAGCTCGGCCTTATAGCCCCAAAGGCCAGCTTTCATCTGATGTCCAGAGCCTGGCCAAATGACTTCTTTTTCCCCTGCAAAATGGCCTCTCTTTGCGGCCACTCGCCCTGGCCCACCCTGACAACCCAACCTAAAAATTTCCATATTTTGTTGGATTTCTCCAAAACTACAGTGTTCAGAAGCCAGATCCCAGCTCGGCCTTATAGCCCCAAACGCCAGCTTTCATCTGATGCCCAGAGCCTGGCCAAATGATTTCTTTTTCCCCTGCAAAATGGCCTCTCTTTGCGGCCACTCGCCCTGGCCCACCCTGACCACCCAACCTAAAAATTTCCAAATTTTGTTGGATTTCTCCAAAACTACAGTGGTCAAAAGCCAGATCCCAGCTCGGCCTTATAGCCCCAAAGGCCAGCTTTCATCTGATGTCCAGAGCCTGGCCAAATGACTTCTTTTTCCCCTGCAAAATGGCCTCTCTTTGCGGCCACTCGCCCTGGCCCACCCTGACCTCCCAACCTAAAAATTTCCAAATTTTGTTGGATTTCTCCAAAACTACAGTGGTCAGAAGCCAGATCCCAGCTCGGCCTTATAGCCCCAAAGGCCAGCTTTCATCTGATGCCCAGAGGTTGGCCAAATGACTTCTTTTTCCCCTGCAAAATGGCCTCTCTTTGCGGCCACTCGCCCTGGCCCTCCCTGAACACCCAACCTAAAAATTTCCAAATTTTGTGGGATTTCTCCAAAACTAAAGTGGTCAGAAGCCAGATCCCAGCTCGGCCTTATAGCCCCAAAGGCCAGCTTTCATCTGATGCCCAGAGCCTGCCCAAATGACTTCTTTTTCCCCTGCAAAATGGCCTCTCTTTGCGGCCACTCGCCCTGGCCCACCCTGACCACCCAACCTAAAAATTTCCAAATTTTGTTGGATTTCTCCAAAACTACAGTGGTCAAAAGCCAGATCCCAGCTCGGCCTTATAGCCCCAAAGGCCAGCTTTCATCTGATGTCCAGAGCCTGGCCAAATGACTTCTTTTTCCCCTGCAAAATGGCCTCTCTTTGCGGCCACTCGCCCTGGCCCACCCTGACCACCCAACCTAAAAATTTCCATATTTTGTTGGATTTCTCCAAAACTACAGTGGTCAGAAGCCATATCCCAGCTCGGCCTTATAGCCCCAAACGCCAGCTTTCATCTGATGCCCAGAGCCTGGCCAAATGACTTCTTTTTCCTCTGCAAAATGGCCTCTCTTTGCGGCCACTCGCCCTGGTCCACCCTGACCACCCAACCTAAAAATTTCCAAATTTTGTTGGATTTCTCCAAAACTACAGTGGTCAGAAGCTAGATCCCAGCTCGGCCTTATAGCCCCAAAGGCCAGCTTTCATCTGATGCCCAGAGGTTGGCCAAATGACTTCTTTTTCCCCTGCAAAATGGCCTCTCTTTGAGGCCACTCGCCCTGGCCCACCCTGACCACCCAACCTAAAAATTTCCAAATTTTGTTGGATTTCTCCAAAACTACAGTGGTCAAAAGCCAGATCCCAGCTCGGCCTTATAGCCCCAAAGGCCAGCTTTCATCTGATGTCCAGAGCCTGGCCAAATGACTTATTTTTCCCCTGCAAAATGGCCTCTCTTTGCGGCCACTCGCCCTGGCCCACCCTGACCACCCAACCTAAAAATTTCCATATTTTGTTGGATTTCTCCAAAACTACAGTGTTCAGAAGCCAGATCCCAGCTCGGCCTTATAGCCCCAAACGCCAGCTTTCATCTGATGCCCAGAGCCTGGCCAAATGATTTCTTTTTCCCCTGCAAAATGGCCTCTCTTTGCGGCCACTCGCCCTGGCCCACCCTGACCACCCAACCTAAAAATTTCCAAATTTTGTTGGATTTCTCCAAAACTACAGTGGTCAGAAGCCAGATCCCAGCTCGGCCTTATAGCCCCAAAGGCCAGCTTTCATCTGATGTCCAGAGCCTGGCCAAATGACTTCTTTTTCCCCTGCAAAATGGCCTCTCTTTGCGGCCACTCGCCCTGGCCCACCCTGACCTCCCAACCTAAAAATTTCCAAATTTTGTTGGATTTCTCCAAAACTACAGTGGTCAGAAGCCAGATCCCAGCTCGGCCTTATAGCCCCAAAGGCCAGCTTTCATCTGATGCCCAGAGGTTGGCCAAATGACTTCTTTTTCCCCTGCAAAATGGCCTCTCTTTGCGGCCACTCGCCCTGGCCCTCCCTGAACACCCAACCTAAAAATTTCCAAATTTTGTGGGATTTCTCCAAAACTAAAGTGGTCAGAAGCCAGATCCCAGCTCGGCCTTATAGCCCCAAAGGTCAGCTTTCATCTGATGCCCAGAGGTTGGGCAAATTACTTCTTTTTCCTCTGCAATACGGCCTCTATTTGCGGCCACTCGCCCTGGCCCACCCTGACCACCCAACCTAAAAATTTCCAAATTTTGTCGGATTTCTCCAAAACTAAAGTGGTCAGAAGCCAGATCCCAGCTCGGCCTTATAGCCCCAAAGGCCAGCTTTCATCTGATGCCCAGAGCCTGGCCAAATGACTTCTTTTTCCCCTGCAAAATGGCCTCTCTTTGCGGCCACTCGCCCTGGCCCACCCTGACCACCCAACCTAAAAATTGCCAAATTTTGTTGGATTTCTCCAAAACTACAGTGGTCAAAAGCCAGATCCCAGCTCGGCCTTATAGCCCCAAAGGCCAGCTTTCATCTGATGTCCAGAGCCTGGCCAAATGACTTCTTTTTCCCCTGCAAAATGGCCTCTCTTTGCGGCCACTCGCCCTGGCCCACCCTGACCACCCAACCTAAAAATTTCCATATTTTGTTGGATTTCTCCAAAACTACAGTGTTCAGAAGCCAGATCCCAGCTCGGCCTTATAGCCCCAAACGCCAGCTTTCATCTGATGCCCAGAGCCTGGCCAAATGATTTCTTTTTCCCCTGCAAAATGGCCTCTCTTTGCGGCCACTCGCCCTGGCCCACCCTGACCACCCAACCTAAAAATTTCCAAATTTTGTTGGATTTCTCCAAAACTACAGTGGTCAAAAGCCAGATCCCAGCTCGGCCTTATAGCCCCAAAGGCCAGCTTTCATCTGATGCCCAGAGGTTGGCCAAATGACTTCTTTTTCCCCTGCAAAATGGCCTCTCTTTGCGGCCACTCGCCCTGGCCCTCCCTGAACACCCAACCTAAAAATTTCCAAATTTTGTGGGATTTCTCCAAAACTAAAGTGGTCAGAAGCCAGATCCCAGCTCGGCCTTATAGCCCCAAAGGTCAGCTTTCATCTGATGCCCAGAGGTTGGGCAAATTACTTCTTTTTCCTCTGCAATACGGCCTCTATTTGCGGCCACTCGCCCTGGCCCACCCTGACCACCCAACCTAAAAATTTCCAAATTTTGTCGGATTTCTCCAAAACTAAAGTGGTCAGAAGCCAGATCCCAGCTCGGCCTTATAGCCCCAAAGGCCAGCTTTCATCTGATGCCCAGAGCCTACCCAAATGACTTCTTTTTCCCCTGCAAAATGGCCTCTCTTTGCGGCCACTCGCCCTGGCCCACCCTGACCACCCAACCTAAAAATTTCCAAATTTTGTTGGATTTCTCCAAAACTACAGTGGTCAAAAGCCAGATCCCAGCTCGGCCTTATAGCCCCAAAGGCCAGCTTTCATCTGATGTCCAGAGCCTGGCCAAATGACTTCTTTTTCCCCTGCAAAATGGCCTCTCTTTGCGGCCACTCGCCCTGGCCCACCCTGACCTCCCAACCTAAAAATTTCCAAATTTTGTTGGATTTCTCCAAAACTACAGTGGTCAGAAGCCAGATCCCAGCTCGGCCTTATAGCCCCAAAGGCCAGCTTTCATCTGATGCCCAGAGGTTGGCCAAATGACTTCTTTTTCCCCTGCAAAATGGCCTCTCTTTGCGGCCACTCGCCCTGGCCCTCCCTGAACACCCAACCTAAAAATTTCCAAATTTTGTGGGATTTCTCCAAAACTAAAGTGGTCAGAAGCCAGATCCCAGCTCGGCCTTATAGCCCCAAAGGTCAGCTTTCATCTGATGCCCAGAGGTTGGGCAAATTACTTCTTTTTCCTCTGCAATACGGCCTCTATTTGCGGCCACTCGCCCTGGCCCACCCTGACCACCCAACCTAAAAATTTCCAAATTTTGTTGGATTTCTCCAAAACTACAGTGGTCAGAAGCTAGATCCCAGCTCGGCCTTATAGCCCCAAATGCCAGCTTTCATCTGATGCCCAGAGGTTGGCCAAATGACTTCTTTTTCCCCTGCAAAATGGCCTCTCTTTGAGGTCACTCGCCCTGGCCCACCCTGACCACCCAGCCTAAAAATTTCCAAATTTTGTTGGATTTCTCCAAAACTACAGTGGTCAGAAGCCAGATCCCAGCTCGGCCTTATAGCCCCAAACGCCAGCTTTCATCTGATGCCCAGAGCCTGGCCAAATGATTTCTTTTTCCCCTGCAAAATGGCCTCTCTTTGCGGCCACTCGCCCTGGCCCACCCTGACCACCCAACCTAAAAATTTCCAAATTTTGTTGGATTTCTCCAAAACTACAGTGGTCAAAAGCCAGATCCCAGCTCGGCCTTATAGCCCCAAAGGCCAGCTTTCATCTGATGTCCAGAGCCTGGCCAAATGACTTCTTTTTCCCCTGCAAAATGGCCTCTCTTTGCGGCCACTCGCCCTGGCCCACCCTGACCTCCCAACCTAAAAATTTCCAAATTTTGTTGGATTTCTCCAAAACTACAGTGGTCAGAAGCCATATCCCAGCTCGGCCTTACAGCCCCAAAGGCCAGCTTTCATCTGATGCCCAGAGGTTGGCCAAATGACTTCTTTTTCCCCTGCAAAATGGCCTCTCTTTGCGGCCACTCGCCCTGGCCCTCCCTGAACACCCAACCTAAAAATTTCCAAATTTTGTGGGATTTCTCCAAAACTACAGTGGTCAAAAGACAGATCCCAGCTCGGCCTTATAGCCCCAAAGGCCAGCTTTCATCTGATGTCCAGAGCCTGGCCAAATGACTTCTTTTTCCCTTGCAAAATGGCCTCTCTTTGCGGCCACTCGCCCTGGCCCACCCTGACCACCCAACCTAAAAATTTCCAAATTTTGTTGGATTTCTCCAAAACTACAGTGTTCAGAAGCCAGATCCCAGCTCGGCCTTATAGCCCCAAACGCCAGCTTTCATCTGATGCCCAGAGCCTGGCCAAATGACTTCTTTTTCCCCTGCAAAATGGCCTCTATTTGCGGCCACTCGCCCTGGCCCACCCTGACCTCCCAACCTAAAGATTTCCAAATTTTGTTGGATTTCTCCAAAACTACAGTGGTCAGAAGCCAGATCCCAGCTCGGCCTTATAGCCCCAAACGCCAGCTTTCATCTGATGCCCAGAGCCTGCCCAAATGACTTATTTTTCCCCTGCAAAATGGCCTCTCTTTGCGGCCACTCGCCCTGGCCCACCCTGACCACCCAACCTAAAAATTTCCAAATTTTGTTGGATTTCTCCAAAACTACAGTGGTCAAAAGCCAGATCCCAGCTCGGCCTTATAGCCCCAAACGCCAGCTTTCATCTGATGCCCAGAGCCTGGCCAAATGATTTCTTTTTCCCCTGCAAAATGGCCTCTCTTTGCGGCCACTCGCCCTGGCCCACCCTGACCACCCAACCTAAAAATTTCCAAATTTTGTTGGATTTCTCCAAAACTACAGTGGTCAAAAGCCAGATCCCAGCTCGGCCTTATAGCCCCAAAGGCCAGCTTTCATCTGATGCCCAGAGGTTGGCCAAATGACTTCTTTTTCCCCTGCAAAATGGCCTCTCTTTGCGGCCACTCGCCCTGGCCCTCCCTGAACACCCAACCTAAAAATTTCCAAATTTTGTGGGATTTCTCCAAAACTAAAGTGGTCAGAAGCCAGATCCCAGCTCGGCCTTATAGCCCCAAAGGTCAGCTTTCATCTGATGCCCAGAGGTTGGGCAAATTACTTCTTTTTCCTCTGCAATACGGCCTCTATTTGCGGCCACTCGCCCTGGCCCACCCTGACCACCCAACCTAAAAATTTCCAAATTTTGTCGGATTTCTCCAAAACTAAAGTGGTCAGAAGCCAGATCCCAGCTCGGCCTTATAGCCCCAAAGGCCAGCTTTCATCTGATGCCCAGAGCCTACCCAAATGACTTCTTTTTCCCCTGCAAAATGGCCTCTCTTTGCGGCCACTCGCCCTGGCCCACCCTGACCACCCAACCTAAAAATTTCCAAATTTTGTTGGATTTCTCCAAAACTACAGTGGTCAAAAGCCATATCCCAGCTCGGCCTTATAGCCCCAAAGGCCAGCTTTCATCTGATGTCCAGAGCCTGGCCAAATGACTTCTTTTTCCCCTGCAAAATGGCCTCTCTTTGCGGCCACTCGCCCTGGCCCACCCTGACCTCCCAACCTAAAAATTTCCAAATTTTGTTGGATTTCTCCAAAACTACAGTGGTCAGAAGCCAGATCCCAGCTCGGCCTTATAGCCCCAAAGGCCAGCTTTCATCTGATGCCCAGAGGTTGGCCAAATGACTTCTTTTTCCCCTGCAAAATGGCCTCTCTTTGCGGCCACTCGCCCTGGCCCTCCCTGAACACCCAACCTAAAAATTTCCAAATTTTGTGGGATTTCTCCAAAACTAAAGTGGTCAGAAGCCAGATCCCAGCTCGGCCTTATAGCCCCAAAGGTCAGCTTTCATCTGATGCCCAGAGGTTGGGCAAATTACTTCTTTTTCCTCTGCAATACGGCCTCTATTTGCGGCCACTCGCCCTGGCCCACCCTGACCACCCAACCTAAAAATTTCCAAATTTTGTTGGATTTCTCCAAAACTACAGTGGTCAGAAGCTAGATCCCAGCTCGGCCTTATAGCCCCAAATGCCAGCTTTCATCTGATGCCCAGAGGTTGGCCAAATGACTTCTTTTTCCCCTGCAAAATGGCCTCTCTTTGAGGTCACTCGCCCTGGCCCACCCTGACCACCCAGCCTAAAAATTTCCAAATTTTGTTGGATTTCTCCAAAACTACAGTGGTCAGAAGCCAGATCCCAGCTCGGCCTTATAGCCCCAAACGCCAGCTTTCATCTGATGCCCAGAGCCTGGCCAAATGATTTCTTTTTCCCCTGCAAAATGGCCTCTCTTTGCGGCCACTCGCCCTGGCCCACCCTGACCACCCAACCTAAAAATTTCCAAATTTTGTTGGATTTCTCCAAAACTACAGTGGTCAAAAGCCAGATCCCAGCTCGGCCTTATAGCCCCAAAGGCCAGCTTTCATCTGATGTCCAGAGCCTGGCCAAATGACTTCTTTTTCCCCTGCAAAATGGCCTCTCTTTGCGGCCACTCGCCCTGGCCCACCCTGACCTCCCAATATAAAAATTTCCAAATTTTGTTGGATTTCTCCAAAACTACAGTGGTCAGAAGCCATATCCCAGCTCGGCCTTACAGCCCCAAAGGCCAGCTTTCATCTGATGCCCAGAGGTTGGCCAAATGACTTCTTTTTCCCCTGCAAAATGGCCTCTCTTTGCGGCCACTCGCCCTGGCCCTCCCTGAACACCCAACCTAAAAATTTCCAAATTTTGTGGGATTTCTCCAAAACTACAGTGGTCAAAAGCCAGATCCCAGCTCGGCCTTATAGCCCCAAAGGCCAGCTTTCATCTGATGTCCAGAGCCTGGCCAAATGACTTCTTTTTCCCTTGCAAAATGGCCTCTCTTTGCGGCCACTCGCCCTGGCCCACCCTGACCACCCAACCTAAAAATTTCCAAATTTTGTTGGATTTCTCCAAAACTACAGTGTTCAGAAGCCAGATCCCAGCTCGGCCTTATAGCCCCAAACGCCAGCTTTCATCTGATGCCCAGAGCCTGGCCAAATGACTTCTTTTTCCCCTGCAAAATGGCCTCTATTTGCGGCCACTCGCCCTGGCCCACCCTGACCTCCCAACCTAAAGATTTCCAAATTTTGTTGGATTTCTCCAAAACTACAGTGGTCAGAAGCCAGATCCCAGCTCGGCCTTATAGCCCCAAACGCCAGCTTTCATCTGATGCCCAGAGGTTGGCCAAATGACTTCTTTTTCCCCTGCAAAATGGCCTCTCTTTGCGGCCACTCGCCCTGGTCCACCCTGACCACCCAACCTAAAAATTTCCAAATTTTGTTGGATTTCTCCAAAACTACAGTGGTCAGAAGCTAGATCCCAGCTCGGCCTTATAGCCCCAAAGGCCAGCTTTCATCTGATGCCCAGAGGTTGGCCAAATGACTTCTTTTTCCCCTGCAAAATGGCCTCTCTTTGCGGCCACTCGCCCTGGCCCACCCTGACCACCCAACCTAAAAATTTCCAAATTTTGTTGGATTTCTCCAAAACTACAGTGGTCAAAAGCCAGATCCCAGCTCGGCCTTATAGCCCCAAAGGCCAGCTTTCATCTGATGTCCAGAGCCTGGCCAAATGACTTCTTTTTCCCCTGCAAAATGGCCTCTCTTTGCGGCCACTCGCCCTGGCCCACCCTGACCACCCAACCTAAAAATTTCCATATTTTGTTGGATTTCTCCAAAACTACAGTGTTCAGAAGCCAGATCCCAGCTCGGCCTTATAGCCCCAAACGCCAGCTTTCATCTGATGCCCAGAGCCTGGCCAAATGATTTCTTTTTCCCCTGCAAAATGGCCTCTCTTTGCGGCCACTCGCCCTGGCCCACCCTGACCACCCAACCTAAAAATTTCCAAATTTTGTTGGATTTCTCCAAAACTACAGTGGTCAGAAGCCAGATCCCAGCTCGGCCTTATAGCCCCAAAGGCCAGCTTTCATCTGATGTCCAGAGCCTGGCCAAATGACTTCTTTTTCCCCTGCAAAATGGCCTCTCTTTGCGGCCACTCGCCCTGGCCCTCCCTGACCTCCCAACCTAAAAATTTCCAAATTTTGTTGGATTTCTCCAAAACTACAGTGGTCAGAAGCCAGATCCCAGCTCGGCCTTATAGCCCCAAAGGCCAGCTTTCATCTGATGCCCAGAGGTTGGCCAAATGACTTCTTTTTCCCCTGCAAAATGGCCTCTCTTTGCGGCCACTCGCCCTGGCCCTCCCTGAACACCCAACCTAAAAATTTCCAAATTTTGTGGGATTTCTCCAAAACTAAAGTGGTCAGAAGCCAGATCCCAGCTCGGCCTTATAGCCCCAAAGGTCAGCTTTCATCTGATGCCCAGAGGTTGGGCAAATTACTTCTTTTTCCTCTGCAATACGGCCTCTATTTGCGGCCACTCGCCCTGGCCCACCCTGACCACCCAACCTAAAAATTTCCAAATTTTGTCGGATTTCTCCAAAACTAAAGTGGTCAGAAGCCAGATCCCAGCTCGGCCTTATAGCCCCAAAGGCCAGCTTTCATCTGATGCCCAGAGCCTGGCCAAATGACTTCTTTTTCCCCTGCAAAATGGCCTCTCTTTGCGGCCACTCGCCCTGGCCCACCCTGACCACCCAACCTAAAAATTGCCAAATTTTGTTGGATTTCTCCAAAACTACAGTGGTCAAAAGCCAGATCCCAGCTCGGCCTTATAGCCCCAAAGGCCAGCTTTCATCTGATGTCCAGAGCCTGGCCAAATGACTTCTTTTTCCCCTGCAAAATGGCCTCTCTTTGCGGCCACTCGCCCTGGCCCACCCTGACCACCCAACCTAAAAATTTCCATATTTTGTTGGATTTCTCCAAAACTACAGTGTTCAGAAGCCAGATCCCAGCTCGGCCTTATAGCCCCAAACGCCAGCTTTCATCTGATGCCCAGAGCCTGGCCAAATGATTTCTTTTTCCCCTGCAAAATGGCCTCTCTTTGCGGCCACTCGCCCTGGCCCACCCTGACCACCCAACCTAAAAATTTCCAAATTTTGTTGGATTTCTCCAAAACTACAGTGGTCAAAAGCCAGATCCCAGCTCGGCCTTATAGCCCCAAAGGCCAGCTTTCATCTGATGCCCAGAGGTTGGCCAAATGACTTCTTTTTCCCCTGCAAAATGGCCTCTCTTTGCGGCCACTCGCCCTGGCCCTCCCTGAACACCCAACCTAAAAATTTCCAAATTTTGTGGGATTTCTCCAAAACTAAAGTGGTCAGAAGCCAGATCCCAGCTCGGCCTTATAGCCCCAAAGGTCAGCTTTCATCTGATGCCCAGAGGTTGGGCAAATTACTTCTTTTTCCTCTGCAATACGGCCTCTATTTGCGGCCACTCGCCCTGGCCCACCCTGACCACCCAACCTAAAAATTTCCAAATTTTGTCGGATTTCTCCAAAACTAAAGTGGTCAGAAGCCAGATCCCAGCTCGGCCTTATAGCCCCAAAGGCCAGCTTTCATCTGATGCCCAGAGCCTACCCAAATGACTTCTTTTTCCCCTGCAAAATGGCCTCTCTTTGCGGCCACTCGCCCTGGCCCACCCTGACCACCCAACCTAAAAATTTCCAAATTTTGTTGGATTTCTCCAAAACTACAGTGGTCAAAAGCCAGATCCCAGCTCGGCCTTATAGCCCCAAAGGCCAGCTTTCATCTGATGTCCAGAGCCTGGCCAAATGACTTCTTTTTCCCCTGCAAAATGGCCTCTCTTTGCGGCCACTCGCCCTGGCCCACCCTGACCTCCCAACCTAAAAATTTCCAAATTTTGTTGGATTTCTCCAAAACTACAGTGGTCAGAAGCCAGATCCCAGCTCGGCCTTATAGCCCCAAAGGCCAGCTTTCATCTGATGCCCAGAGGTTGGCCAAATGACTTCTTTTTCCCCTGCAAAATGGCCTCTCTTTGCGGCCACTCGCCCTGGCCCTCCCTGAACACCCAACCTAAAAATTTCCAAATTTTGTGGGATTTCTCCAAAACTAAAGTGGTCAGAAGCCAGATCCCAGCTCGGCCTTATAGCCCCAAAGGTCAGCTTTCATCTGATGCCCAGAGGTTGGGCAAATTACTTCTTTTTCCTCTGCAATACGGCCTCTATTTGCGGCCACTCGCCCTGGCCCACCCTGACCACCCAACCTAAAAATTTCCAAATTTTGTTGGATTTCTCCAAAACTACAGTGGTCAGAAGCTAGATCCCAGCTCGGCCTTATAGCCCCAAATGCCAGCTTTCATCTGATGCCCAGAGGTTGGCCAAATGACTTCTTTTTCCCCTGCAAAATGGCCTCTCTTTGAGGTCACTCGCCCTGGCCCACCCTGACCACCCAGCCTAAAAATTTCCAAATTTTGTTGGATTTCTCCAAAACTACAGTGGTCAGAAGCCAGATCCCAGCTCGGCCTTATAGCCCCAAACGCCAGCTTTCATCTGATGCCCAGAGCCTGGCCAAATGATTTCTTTTTCCCCTGCAAAATGGCCTCTCTTTGCGGCCACTCGCCCTGGCCCACCCTGACCACCCAACCTAAAAATTTCCAAATTTTGTTGGATTTCTCCAAAACTACAGTGGTCAAAAGCCAGATCCCAGCTCGGCCTTATAGCCCCAAAGGCCAGCTTTCATCTGATGTCCAGAGCCTGGCCAAATGACTTCTTTTTCCCCTGCAAAATGGCCTCTCTTTGCGGCCACTCGCCCTGGCCCACCCTGACCTCCCAATATAAAAATTTCCAAATTTTGTTGGATTTCTCCAAAACTACAGTGGTCAGAAGCCATATCCCAGCTCGGCCTTACAGCCCCAAAGGCCAGCTTTCATCTGATGCCCAGAGGTTGGCCAAATGACTTCTTTTTCCCCTGCAAAATGGCCTCTCTTTGCGGCCACTCGCCCTGGCCCTCCCTGAACACCCAACCTAAAAATTTCCAAATTTTGTGGGATTTCTCCAAAACTACAGTGGTCAAAAGCCAGATCCCAGCTCGGCCTTATAGCCCCAAAGGCCAGCTTTCATCTGATGTCCAGAGCCTGGCCAAATGACTTCTTTTTCCCTTGCAAAATGGCCTCTCTTTGCGGCCACTCGCCCTGGCCCACCCTGACCACCCAACCTAAAAATTTCCAAATTTTGTTGGATTTCTCCAAAACTACAGTGTTCAGAAGCCAGATCCCACCTCGGCCTTATAGCCCCAAACGCCAGCTTTCATCTGATGCCCAGAGCCTGGCCAAATGACTTCTTTTTCCCCTGCAAAATGGCCTCTATTTGCGGCCACTCGCCCTGGCCCACCCTGACCTCCCAACCTAAAGATTTCCAAATTTTGTTGGATTTCTCCAAAACTACAGTGGTCAGAAGCCAGATCCCAGCTCGGCCTTATAGCCCCAACGGCCAGCTTTCATCTGATTCCCAGAGGTTGGCCAAATGACTTATTTTTCCCCTGCAAAATGGCCTCTCTTTGCGGCCACTCGCCCTGGCCCACCCTGACCACCCAACCTAAAAATTTCCAAATTTTGTTGGATTTCTCCAAAACTACAGTGGTCAGAAGCCAGATCCCAGCTCGGCCTTATAGCCCCAAAGGCCAGCTTTCATCTGATGCCCAGAGCCTGGCCAAATGACTTCTTTTTCCGCTGCAAAATGGCCTCTCTTTGCGGCCACACGCCCTGGTCCACCCTGACCACCCAACCTAAAAATTTCCAAATTTTGTTGGATTTCTCCAAAACTACAGTGGTCAGAAGCTAGATCCCAGCTCGGCCTTATAGCCCCAAAGGCCAGCTTTCATCTGATGCCCAGAGGTTGGCCAAATGACTTCTTTTTCCCCTGCAAAATGGCCTCTCTTTGAGGCCACTCGCCCTGGCCCACCCTGACCACCCAACCTAAAAATTTCCAAATTTTGTTGGATTTCTCCAAAACTACAGTGGTCAGAAGCTAGATCCCACCTCAGCCTTATAGCCCCAAAGGCCAGCTTTCATCTGGTGCCCAGAGCCTGCCCAAATGAATTGTTTTTCCCCTGCAAAATGGCCTCTCTTTGCGGCCACTCGCCCTGGCCCACCCTGACCACCCAACCTAAAAATTTCCAAATTTTGTTGGATTTCTCCAAAACTACAGTGGTCAGAAGCTCGATCCCAGCTCGGCCTTATAGCCCCAAAGGCCAGCTTTCATCTGATGTCCAGAGCCTGGCCAAATGACTTCTTTTTCCCCTGCAAATTGGCCTCTCTTTGCGGCCACTCGCCCTGGCCCACCCTGACCTCCCAACCTAAAAATTTCCAAATTTTGTTGGATTTCTCCAAAACTACAGTGGTCAGAAGCCATATCCCAGCTCGGCCTTATAGCCCCAAACGCCAGCTTTCATCTGATGCCCAGAGGTTGGCCAAATGACTTCTTTTTCCCCTGCAAAATGGCCTCTCTTTGAGGCCACTCGCCCTGGCCCTCCCTGAACACCCAACCTAAAAATTTCCAAATTTTGTGGTATTTCTCCAAAACTAAAGTGGTCAGAAGCCAGATCCCAGCTCGGCCTTATAGCCCCAAAGGCCAGCTTTCATCTGGTGCCCAGAGCCTGCCCAAATGAATTATTTTTCCCCTGCAAAATGGCCTCTCTTTGAGGCCACTTGCCCTGTCCCACCCTGAACACCCAACCTAAAAATTTCCAAATTTTGCTGGATTTCTCCAAAACTACAGTGGTCAGAAGCCAGATCCCAGCTCGGCCTTATAGCCCCAAATGCCAGCTTTCATCTGATGCCCAGAGGTTGGCCAAATGACTTCTTTTTCCCCTGCAAAATGGCCTCTCTTTGCGGCCACTCGCCCTGGCACACCCTGACCACCCAACCTAAAAATTTCCAAATTTTGTCGGATTTCTCCAAAACTAAAGTAGTCAGAAGCCAGATCCCAGCTCGGCCTTATAGCCCCAACGGCCAGCTTTCATCTGATGCCCAGAGGTTGGCCAAATGACTTATTTTTCCCCTGCAAAATGGCCTCTCTTTGCGGCCACTCGCCCTGGCCCACCCTGACCACCCAACCTAAAAATTTCCAAATTTTGTTGGATTTCTCCAAAACTACAGTGGTCAGAAGCTAGATCCCAGCTCGGCCTTATAGCCCCAAAGGCCAGCTTTCATCTGATGCCCAGAGGTTGGCCAAATGACTTCTTTTTCCCCTGCAAAATGGCCTCTCTTTGCGGCCACTCGCCCTGGCCCACCCTGACCACCCAACCTAAAAATTTCCAAATTTTGTTGGATTTCTCCAAAACTACAGTGGTCAGAAGCCAGATCCCAGCTCGGCCTTATAGCCCCAAATGCCAGCTTTCATCTGATGCCCAGAGGTTGGCCAAATGACTTCTTTTTCCCCTGCAAAACGGCCTCTCTTTGAGGCCACTCGCCCTGGCCCACCCTGACCTCCCAACCTAAAAATTTCCAAATTTTTTTGGATTTCTCCAAAACTACAGTGTTCAGAAGCCAGATCCCAGCTCGGCCTTATAGCCCCAAACGCCAGCTTTCATCTGATGCCCAGAGCCTGGCCAAATGATTTCTTTTTCCCCTGCAAAATGGCCTCTCTTTGCGGCCACTTGCCCTGGCCCACCCTGACCACCCAACCTAAAAATTTCCAAATTTTGTTGGATTTCTCCAAAACTACAGTGGTCAAAAGCCAGATCCCAGCTCGGCCTTATAGCCCCAAAGGCCAGCTTTCATCTGATGTCCAGAGCCTGGCCAAATGACTTCTTTTTCCCCTGCAAAATGGCCTCTCTTTGCGGCCACTCGCCCTGGCCCACCCTGACCTCCCAACCTAAAAATTTCCAAATTTTGTTGGATTTCTCCAAAACTACAGTGGTCAGAAGCCAGATCCCAGCTCGGCCTTATAGCCCCAAAGGCCAGCTTTCATCTGATGCCCAGAGGTTGGCCAAATGACTTCTTTTTCCCCTGCAAAATGGCCTCTCTTTGCGGCCACTCGCCCTGGCCCTCCCTGAACACCCAACCTAAAAATTTCCAAATTTTGTGGGATTTCTCCAAAACTAAAGTGGTCAGAAGCCAGATCCCAGCTCGGCCTTATAGCCCCAAAGGTCAGCTTTCATCTGATGCCCAGAGGTTGGGCAAATTACTTCTTTTTCCTCTGGAATACGGCCTCTATTTGCGGCCACTCGCCCTGGCCCACCCTGACCACCCAACCTAAAAATTTCCAAATTTTGTCGGATTTCTCCAAAACTAAAGTGGTCAGAAGCCAGATCCCAGCTCGGCCTTATAGCCCCAAAGGCCAGCTTTCATCTGATGCCCAGAGCCTGCCGAAATGACTTCTTTTTCCCCTGCAAAATGGCCTCTCTTTGCGGCCACTCGCCCTGGCCCACCCTGACCTCCCAACCTAAAAATTTCCATATTTTGTTGGATTTCTCCAAAACTACAGTGGTCAGAAGCCATATCCCAGCTCGGCCTTATAGCCCCAAACGCCAGCTTTCATCTGATGCCCAGAGCCTGGCCAAATGACTTCTTTTTCCTCTGCAAAATGGCCTCTCTTTGAGGCCACTCGCCCTGGCCCACCCTGACCACCCAACCTAAAAATTTCCAAATTTTGTTGGATTTCTCCAAAACTACAGTGGTCAGAAGCCAGATCCCAGCTCGGCCTTATAGCCCCAAATGCCAGCTTTCATCTGATGCCCAGAGCCTGGCCAAATGACTTCTTTTTCCCCTGCAAAATGGCCTCTCTTTGCGGCCACTCGCCCTGGTCCACCCTGACCACCCAACCTAAAAATTTCCAAATTTTGTTGGATTTCTCCAAAACTACAGTGGTCAGAAGCTAGATCCCAGCTCGGCCTTATAGCCCCAAAGGCCAGCTTTCATCTGATGCCCAGAGGTTGGCCAAATGACTTATTTTTCCCCTGCAAAATGGCCTCTCTTTGAGGCCACTCGCCCTGGCCCACCCTGACCACCCAACCTGAAAATTTCCAAATTTTGTTGGATTTCTCCAAAACTACAGTGGTCAGAAGCTAGATCCCAGCTCAGCCTTATAGCCCCAAAGGCCAGCTTTCATCTGGTGCCCAGAGCCTGCCCAAATGAATTATTTTTCCCCTGCAAAATGGCCTCTCTTTGCGGCCACTCGCCCTGGCCCACCCTGACCTCCCAAACTAAAAATTTCCAAATTTTGTTGGATTTCTCCAAAACTACAGTGGTCAGAAGCTAGATCCCAGCTCGGCCTTATAGCCCCAAAGGCCAGCTTTCATCTGATGTCCAGAGCCTGGCCAAATGACTTCTTTTTCCCCTGCAAAATGGCCTCTCTTTGCGGCCACTCGCCCTGGCCCACCCTGACCTCCCAACCTAAAAATTTCCAAATTTTGTTGGATTTCTCCAAAACTACAGTGGTCAGAAGCCATATCCCAGCTCGGCCTTATAGCCCCAAAGGCCAGCTTTCATCTGATGCCCAGAGGTTGGCCAAATGACTTCTTTTTCCCCTGCAAAATGGCCTCTCTTTGAGGCCACTCGCCCTGGCCCTCCCTGAACACCCAACCTAAAAATTTCCAAATTTTGTGGGATTTCTCCAAATCTAAAGTGGTCAGAAGCCAGATCCCAGCTCGGCCTTATAGCCCCAAAGGCCAGCTTTCATCTGGTGCCCAGAGCCTGCCCAAATGAATTATTTTTCCCCTGCAAAATGGCCTCTCTTTGAGGCCACTTGCCCTGTCCCACCCTGAACACCCAACCTAAAAATTTCCAAATTTTGCTGGATTTCTCCAAAACTACAGTGGTCAGAAGCCAGATCCCAGCTCGGCCTTATAGCCCCAAATGCCAGCTTTCATCTGATGCCCAGAGGTTGGCCAAATGACTTCTTTTTCCCCTGCAAAATGGCCTCTCTTTGCGGCCACTCGCCCTGGCCCACCCTGACCACCCAACCTAAAAATTTCCAAATTTTGTCGGATTTCTCCAAAACTAAAGTGGTCAGAAGCCAGATCCCAGCTCGGCCTTATAGCCCCAACGGCCAGCTTTCATCTGATGCCCAGAGGTTGGCCAAATGACTTCTTTTTCCCCTGCAAAATGGCCTCTCTTTGCGGCCACTCGCCCTGGCCCACCCTGACCACCCAACCTAAAAATTTCCAAATTTTGTTGGATTTCTCCAAAACTACAGTGGTCAGAAGCTAGATCCCAGCTCGGCCTTATAGCCCCAAAGGCCAGCTTTCATCTGATGCCCAGAGGTTGGCCAAATGACTTCTTTTTCCCCTGCAAAATGGCCTCTCTTTGAGGTCACTCGCCCTGGCCCACCCTGACCACCCAACCTAAAAATTTCCAAATTTTGTTGGATTTCTCCAAAACTACAGTGGTCAGAAGCCAGATCCCAGCTCGGCCTTATAGCCCCAAACGCCAGCTTTCATCTGATGCCCAGAGGTTGGCCAAATGACTTCTTTTTCCCCTGCAAAACGGCCTCTCTTTGAGGCCACTCGCCCTGGCCCACCCTGACCTCCCAACCTAAAAATTTCCAAATTTTGTTGGATTTCTCCAAAACTACAGTGTTCAGAAGCCAGATCCCAGCTCGGCCTTATAGCCCCAAACGCCAGCTTTCATCTGATGCCCAGAGCCTGGCCAAATGATTTCTTTTTCCCCTGCAAAATGGCCTCTCTTTGCGGCCACTCGCCCTGGCCCACCCTGACCTCCCAACCTAAAAATTTCCAAATTTTGTTGGATTTCTCCAAAACTACAGTGGTCAGAAGCCAGATCCCAGCTCGGCCTTATAGCCCCAAACGCCAGCTTTCATCTGATGCCCAGAGGTTGGCCAAATGACTTCTTTTTCCCCTGCAAAATGGCCTCTCTTTGCGGCCACTCGCCCTGGCCCTCCCTGAACACCCAACCTAAAAATTTCCAAATTTTGTGGGATTTCTCCAAAACTAAAGTGGTCAGAAGCCAGATCCCAGCTCGGCCTTATAGCCCCAAAGGTCAGCTTTCATCTGATGCCCAGAGGTTGGGCAAATTACTTCTTTTTCCTCTGCAATACGGCCTCTATTTGCGGCCACTCGCCCTGGCCCACCCTGACCACCCAACCTAAAAATTTCCAAATTTTGTCGGATTTCTCCAAAACTAAAGTGGTCAGAAGCCAGATCCCAGCTCGGCCTTATAGCCCCAAAGGCCAGCTTTCATCTGATGCCCAGAGCCTGCCCAAATGACTTCTTTTTCCCCTGCAAAATGGCCTCTCTTTGCGGCCACTCGCCCTGGCCCACCCTGACCACCCAACCTAAAAATTTCCAAATTTTGTTGGATTTCTCCAAAACTACAGTGGTCAAAAGCCAGATCCCAGCTCGGCCTTATAGCCCCAAAGGCCAGCTTTCATCTGATGTCCAGAGCCTGGCCAAATGACTTCTTTTTCCCCTGCAAAATGGCCTCTCTTTGCGGCCACTCGCCCTGGCCCACCCTGACCTCCCAACCTAAAAATTTCCATATTTTGTTGGATTTCTCCAAAACTACAGTGGTCAGAAGCCAGATCCCAGCTCGGCCTTATAGCCCCAAACGCCAGCTTTCATCTGATGCCCAGAGCCTGGCCAAATGACTTCTTTTTCCTCTGCAAAATGGCCTCTCTTTGCGGCCACTCGCCCTGGTCCACCCTGACCACCCAACCTAAAAATTTCCAAATTTTGTTGGATTTCTCCAAAACTACAGTGGTCAGAAGCTAGATCCCAGCTCGGCCTTATAGCCCCAAAGGCCAGCTTTCATCTGATGCCCAGAGGTTGGCCAAATGACTTCTTTTTCCCCTGCAAAATGGCCTCTCTTTGAGGCCACTCGCCCTGGCCCACCCTGACCACCCAACCTAAAAATTTCCAAATTTTGTTGGATTTCTCCAAAACTACAGTGGTCAGAAGCCAGATCCCAGCTCGGCCTTATAGCCCCAAAGGCCAGCTTTCATCTGATGCCCAGAGCCTGCCCAAATGACTTCTTTTTCCCCTGCAAAATGGCCTCTCTTTGCGGCCACTCGCCCTGGCCCACCCTGACCACCCAACCTAAAAATTTCCAAATTTTGTTGGATTTCTCCAAAACTACAGTGGTCAAAAGCCAGATCCCAGCTCGGCCTTATAGCCCCAAAGGCCAGCTTTCATCTGATGTCCAGAGCCTGGCCAAATGACTTCTTTTTCCCCTGCAAAATGGCCTCTCTTTGCGGCCACTCGCCCTGGCCCACCCTGACCTCCCAACCTAAAAATTTCCATATTTTGTTGGATTTCTCCAAAACTACAGTGGTCAGAAGCCATATCCCAGCTCGGCCTTATAGCCCCAAACGCCAGCTTTCATCTGATGCCCAGAGCCTGGCCAAATGACTTCTTTTTCCTCTGCAAAATGGCCTCTCTTTGCGGCCACTCGCCCTGGTCCACCCTGACCACCCAACCTAAAAATTTCCAAATTTTGTTGGATTTCTCCAAAACTACAGTGGTCAGAAGCTAGATCCCAGCTCGGCCTTATAGCCCCAAAGGCCAGCTTTCATCTGATGCCCAGAGGTTGGCCAAATGACTTCTTTTTCCCCTGCAAAATGGCCTCTCTTTGCGGCCACTCGCCCTGGCCCACCCTGACCACCCAACCTAAAAATTTCCAAATTTTGTTGGATTTCTCCAAAACTACAGTGGTCAGAAGCCAGATCCCAGCTCGGCCTTATAGCCCCAAATTCCAGCTTTCATCTGATGCCCAGAGGTTGGCCAAATGACTTATTTTTCCCCTGCAAAATGGCCTCTCTTTGCGGCCACTCGCCCTGGCCCACCCTGACCACCCAACCTAAAAATTTCCAAATTTTGTTGGATTTCTCCAAAACTACAGTGGTCAGAAGCTAGATCCCAGCTCGGCCTTATAGCCCCAAATGCCAGCTTTCATCTGATGCCCAGAGGTTGGCCAAATGACTTCTTTTTCCCCTGCAAAATGGCCTCTCTTTGAGGTCACTCGCCCTGGCCCACCCTGACCACCCAGCCTAAAAATTTCCAAATTTTGTTGGATTTCTCCAAACCTACAGTGGTCAGAAGCCAGATCCCAGCTCGGCCTTATAGCCCCAAACGCCAGCTTTCATCTGATGCCCAGAGGCTGGCCAAATGATTTCTTTTTCCCCTGCAAAATGGCCTCTCTTTGCGGCCACTCGCCCTGGCCCACCCTGAGCACCCAACCTAAAAATTTCCAAATTTTGTTGGATTTCTCCAAAACTACAGTGGTCAGAAGCCAGATCCCAGCTCGGCCTTACAGCCCCAAAGGCCAGCTTTCATCTGATGCCCAGAGGTTGGCCAAATGACTTCTTTTTCCCCTGCAAAATGGCCTCTCTTTGCGGCCACTCGCCCTGGCCCTCCCTGAACACCCAACCTAAAAATTTCCAAATTTTGTCGGATTTCTCCAAAACTACAGTGGTCAAAAGCCAGATCCCAGCTCGGCCTTATAGCCCCAAAGGCCAGCTTTCATCTGATGTCCAGAGCCTGGCCAAATGACTTCTTTTTCCCTTGCAAAATGGCCTCTCTTTGCGGCCACTCGCCCTGGCCCACCCTGACCTCCCAACCTAAAAATTTCCAAATTTTGTTGGATTTCTCCAAAACTACAGTGTTCAGAAGCCAGATCCCAGCTCGGCCTTATAGCCCCAAACGCCAGCTTTCATCTGATGCCCAGAGCCTGCCCAAATGATTTCTTTTTCCCCTGCAAAATGGCCTCTCTTTGCGGCCACTCGCCCTGGCCCACCCTGACCACCCAACCTAAAAATTTCCAAATTTTGTTGGATTTCTCCAAAACTACAGTGGTCAAAAGCCAGATCCCAGCTCGGCCTTATAGCCCCAAAGGCCAGCTTTCATCTGATGTCCAGAGCCTGGCCAAATGACTTCTTTTTCCCCTGCAAAATGGCCTCTCTTTGCGGCCACTCGCCCTGGCCCACCCTGACCTCCCAACCTAAACATTTCCAAATTTTGTTGGATTTCTCCAAAACTACAGTGGTCAGAAGCCAGATCCCAGCTCGGCCTTATAGCCCCAAACGCCAGCTTTCATCTGATGCCCAGAGCCTGGCCAAATGACTTCTTTTTCCCCTGCAAAATGGCCTCTCTTTGCGGCCACAAGCCCTGGCCCTCCCTGAACACCCAACCTAAAAATTTCCAAATTTTGTTGGATTTCTCCAAAACTACAGTGGTCAAAAGCCAGATCCCAGCTCGGCCTTATAGCCCCAAAGGCCAGCTTTCATCTGATGTCCAGAGCCTGGCCAAATGACTTCTTTTTCCCTTGCAAAATGGCCTCTCTTTGCGGCCACTCGCCCTGGCCCACCCTGACCTCCCAACCTAAAAATTTCCAAATTTTGTTGGATTTCTCCAAAACTACAGTGTTCAGAAGCCAGATCCCAGCTCGGCCTTATAGCCCCAAACGCCAGCTTTCATCTGATGCCCAGAGCCTGGCCAAATGATTTCTTTTTCCCCTGCAAAATGGCCTCTCTTTGCGGCCACTCGCCCTGGCCCACCCTGACCACCCAACCTAAAAATTTCCAAATTTTGCTGGATTTCTCCAAAACTACAGTGGTCAAAAGCCAGATCCCAGCTCGGCCTTATAGCCCCAAAGGCCAGCTTTCATCTGATGTCCAGAGCCTGGCCAAATGACTTCTTTTTCCCCTGCAAAATGGCCTCTCTTTGCGGCCACTCGCCCTGGCCCACCCTGACCTCCCAACCTAAAGATTTCCAAATTTTGTTGGATTTCTCCAAAACTACAGTGGTCAGAAGCCAGATCCCAGCTCGGCCTTATAGCCCCAAACGCCAGCTTTCATCTGATGCCCAGAGCCTGGCCAAATGACTTCTTTTTCCCCTGCAAAATGGCCTCTCTTTGCGGCCACTCGCCCTGGTCCACCCTGACCTCCCAACCTAAAAATTTCCAAATTTTGTTGGATTTCTCCAAAACTACAGTGGTCAGAAGCCAGATCCCAGCTCGGCCTTATAGCCCCAAAGGCCAGCTTTCATCTGATGCCCAGAGGTTGGCCAAATGACTTCTTTTTCCCCTGCAAAACGGCCTCTCTTTGAGGCCACTCGCCCTGGCCCACCCTGACCTCCCAACCTAAAAATTTCCAAATTTTGTTGGATTTCTCCAAAACTACAGTGGTCAGAAGCCATATCCCAGCTCGGCCTTATAGCCCCAAACGCCAGCTTTCATCTGATGCCCAGAGCCTGGCCAAATGACTTCTTTTTCCCCTGCAAAATGGCCTCTCTTTGCGGCCACTCGCCCTGGCCCACCCTGACCACCCAACCTAAAAATTTCCAAATTTTGTTGGATTTCTCCAAAACTACAGTGGTCAGAAGCTAGATCCCAGCTCGGCCTTATAGCCCCAAAGGCCAGCTTTCATCTGATGCCCAGAGGTTGGCCAAAGGACTTCTTTTTCCCCTGCAAAATGGCCTCTCTTTGAGGTCACTCGCCCTGGCCCACCCTGACCACCCAACCTAAAAATTTCCAAATTTTTTTGGATTTCTCCAAAACTACAGTGGTCAGAAGCCAGATCCCAGCTCGGCCTTATAGCCCCAAACGCCAGCTTTCATCTGATGCCCAGAGCCTGGCCAAATGATTTCTTTTTCCCCTGCAAAATGGCCTCTCTTTGCGGCCACTCGCCCTGGCCCACCCTGACCTCCCAACCTAAAAATTTCCAAATTTTGTTGGATTTCTCCAAAACTACAGTGGTCAGAAGCCAGATCCCAGCTCGGCCTTATAGCCCCAAAGGCCAGCTTTCATCTGATGCCCAGAGGTTGGCCAAATGACTTCTTTTTCCCCTGCAAAATGGCCTCTCTTTGCGGCCACTCGCCCTGGCCCTCCCTGACCTCCCAACCTAAAAATTTCCAAATTTTGTGGGATTTCTCCAAAACTAAAGTGGTCAGAAGCCAGATCCCAGCTCGGCCTTATAGCCCCAAAGGTCAGCTTTCATCTGATGCCCAGAGGTTGGGCAAATTACTTCTTTTTCCTCTGCAATACGGCCTCTATTTGCGGCCACTCGCCCTGGCCCACCCTGACCACCCAACCTAAAAATTTCCAAATTTTGTTGGATTTCTCCAAAACTAAAGTGGTCAGAAGCCAGATCCCAGCTCGGCCTTATAGCCCCAAAGGCCAGCTTTCATCTGATGCCCAGAGCCTGCCCAAATGACTTCTTTTTCCCCTGCAAAATGGCCTCTCTTTGCGGCCACTCGCCCTGGCCCACCCTGACCACCCAACCTAAAAATTTCCAAATTTTGTTGGATTTCTCCAAAACTACAGTGGTCAAAAGCCAGATCCCAGCTCGGCCTTATAGCCCCAAAGGCCAGCTTTCATCTGATGTCCAGAGCCTGGCCAAATGACTTCTTTTTCCCCTGCAAAATGGCCTCTCTTTGCGGCCACTCGCCCTGGCCCACCCTGACCTCCCAACCTAAAAATTTCCATATTTTGTTGGATTTCTCCAAAACTACAGTGGTCAGAAGCCAGATCCCAGCTCGGCCTTATAGCCCCAAACGCCAGCTTTCATCTGATGCCCAGAGCCTGGCCAAATGACTTCTTTTTCCTCTGCAAAATGGCCTCTCTTTGCGGCCACTCGCCCTGGTCCACCCTGACCACCCAACCTAAAAATTTCCAAATTTTGTTGGATTTCTCCAAAACTACAGTGGTCAGAAGCTAGATCCCAGCTCGGCCTTATAGCCCCAAAGGCCAGCTTTCATCTGATGCCCAGAGGTTGGCCAAATGACTTCTTTTTCCCCTGCAAAATGGCCTCTCTTTGAGGCCACTCGCCCTGGCCCACCCTGACCTCCCAACCTAAAAATTTCCAAATTTTGTTGGATTTCTCCAAAACTACAGTGGTCAGAAGCCAGATCCCAGCTCGGCCTTATAGCCCCAAATGCCAGCTTTCATCTGATGCCCAGAGGTTGGCCAAATGACTTATTTTTCCCCTGCAAAATGGCCTCTCTTTGCGGCCACTCGCCCTGGCCCACCCTGACCACCCAACCTAAAAATTTCCAAATTTTGTTGGATTTCTCCAAAACTACAGTGGTCAGAAGCTAGATCCCAGCTCGGCCTTATAGCCCCAAATGCCAGCTTTCATCTGATGCCCAGAGGTTGGCCAAATGACTTCTTTTTCCCCTGCAAAATGGCCTCTCTTTGAGGTCACTCGCCCTGGCCCACCCTGACCACCCAGCCTAAAAATTTCCAAATTTTGTTGGATTTCTCCAAAACTACAGTGGTCAGAAGCCAGATCCCAGCTCGGCCTTATAGCCCCAAACGCCAGCTTTCATCTGATGCCCAGAGCCTGGCCAAATGATTTCTTTTTCCCCTGCAAAATGGCCTCTCTTTGCGGCCACTCGCCCTGGCCCACCCTGACCACCCAACCTAAAAATTTCCAAATTTTGTTGGATTTCTCCAAAACTACAGTGGTCAAAAGCCAGATCCCAGCTCGGCCTTATAGCCCCAAAGGCCAGCTTTCATCTGATGTCCAGAGCCTGGCCAAATGACTTCTTTTTCCCCTGCAAAATGGCCTCTCTTTGCGGCCACTCGCCCTGGCCCACCCTGACCTCCCAATATAAAAATTTCCAAATTTTGTTGGATTTCTCCAAAACTACAGTGGTCAGAAGCCAGATCCCAGCTCGGCCTTACAGCCCCAAAGGCCAGCTTTCATCTGATGCCCAGAGGTTGGCCAAATGACTTCTTTTTCCCCTGCAAAATGGCCTCTCTTTGCGGCCACTCGCCCTGGCCCTCCCTGAACACCCAACCTAAAAATTTCCAAATTTTGTGGGATTTCTCCAAAACTACAGTGGTCAAAAGCCAGATCCCAGCTCGGCCTTATAGCCCCAAAGGCCAGCTTTCATCTGATGTCCAGAGCCTGGCCAAATGACTTCTTTTTCCCTTGCAAAATGGCCTCTCTTTGCGGCCACTCGCCCTGGCCCACCCTGACCTCCCAACCTAAAAATTTCCAAATTTTGTTGGATTTCTCCAAAACTACAGTGGTCAGAAGCCAGATCCCAGCTCGGCCTTATAGCCCCAAACGCCAGCTTTCATCTGATGCCCAGAGCCTGGCCAAATGATTTTTTTTTCCCCTGCAAAATGGCCTCTCTTTGCGGCCACTCGCCCTGGCCCACCCTGACCACCCAACCTAAAAATTTCCAAATTTTGTTGGATTTCTCCAAAACTACAGTGGTCAAAAGCCAGATCCCAGCTCGGCCTTATAGCCCCAAACGCCAGCTTTCATCTGATGTCCAGAGCCTGGCCAAATGACTTCTTTTTCCCCTGCAAAATGGCCTCTCTTTGCGGCCACTCGCCCTGGCCCATCCTGACCTCCCAACCTAAAGATTTCCAAATTTTGTTGGATTTCTCCAAAACTACAGTGGTCAGAAGCCAGATCCCAGCTCGGCCTTATAGCCCCAAACGCCAGCTTTCATCTGATGCCCAGAGCCTGGCCAAATGACTTCTTTTTCCCCTGCAAAATGGCCTCTCTTTGCGGCCACTCGCCCTGGTCCACCCTGACCACCCAACCTAAAAATTTCCAAATTTTGTTGGATTTCTCCAAAACTACAGTGGTCAGAAGCTAGATCCCAGCTCGGCCTTATAGCCCCAAATGCCAGCTTTCATCTGATGCCCAGAGGTTGGCCAAATGACTTCTTTTTCCCCTGCAAAATGGCCTCTCTTTGCGGCCACTCGCCCTGGCCAACCCTGACCTCCCAACCTAAAAATTTCCAAATTTTGTTGGATTTCTCCAAAACTACAGTGGTCAGAAGCCATATCCCAGCTCGGCCTTATAGCCCCAAACGCCAGCTTTCATCTGATGCCCAGAGCCTGGCCAAATGACTTCTTTTTCCCCTGCAAAATGGCCTCTCTTTGCGGCCACTCGCCCTGGTCCACCCTGACCACCCAACCTAAAAATTTCCAAATTTTGTTGGATTTCTCCAAAACTACAGCGGTCAGAAGCTAGATCCCAGCTCGGCCTTATAGCCCCAAAGGCCAGCTTTCATCTGATGCCCAGAGGTTGGCCAAAGGACTTCTTTTTCCCCTGCAAAATGGCCTCTCTTTGAGGTCACTCGCCCTGGCCCACCCTGACCACCCAACCTAAAAATTTCCAAATTTTTTTGGATTTCTCCAAAACTACAGTGGTCAGAAGCCAGATCCCAGCTCGGCCTTATAGCCCCAAACGCCAGCTTTCATCTGATGCCCAGAGCCTGGCCAAATGATTTCTTTTTCCCCTGCAAAATGGCCTCTCTTTGCGGCCACTCGCCCTGGCCCACCCTGACCTCCCAACCTAAAAATTTCCAAATTTTGTTGGATTTCTCCAAAACTACAGTGGTCAGAAGCCAGATCCCAGCTCGGCCTTATAGCCCCAAAGGCCAGCTTTCATCTGATGCCCAGAGGTTGGCCAAATGACTTCTTTTTCCCCTGCAAAATGGCCTCTCTTTGCGGCCACTCGCCCTGGCCCACCCTGACCTCCCAACCTAAAAATTTCCAAATTTTGTTGGATTTCTCCAAAACTACAGTGGTCAGAAGCCATATCCCAGCTCGGCCTTATAGCCCCAAACGCCAGCTTTCATCTGATGCCCAGAGCCTGGCCAAATGACTTCTTTTTCCTCTGCAAAATGGCCTCTCTTTGCGGCCACTCGCCCTGGTCCACCCTGACCACCCAACCTAAAAATTTCCAAATTTTGTTGGATTTCTCCAAAACTACAGTGGTCAGAAGCTAGATCCCAGCTCGGCCTTATAGCCCCAAAGGCCAGCTTTCATCTGATGCCCAGAGGTTGGCCAAATGACTTCTTTTTCCCCTGCAAAATGGCCTCTCTTTGAGGCCACTCGCCCTGGCCCACCCTGACCACCCAACCTAAAAATTTCCAAATTTTGTTGGATTTCTCCAAAACTACAGTGGTCAGAAGCCAGATCCCAGCTCGGCCTTATAGCCCCAAATGCCAGCTTTCATCTGATGCCCAGAGGTTGGCCAAATGACTTATTTTTCCCCTGCAAAATGGCCTCTCTTTGCGGCCACTCGCCCTGGCCCACCCTGACCACCCAACCTAAAAATTTCCAAATTTTGTTGGATTTCTCCAAAACTACAGTGGTCAGAAGCTAGATCCCAGCTCGGCCTTATAGCCCCAAATGCCAGCTTTCATCTGATGCCCAGAGGTTGGCCAAATGACTTCTTTTTCCCCTGCAAAATGGCCTCTCTTTGAGGTCACTCGCCCTGGCCCACCCTGACCACCCAGCCTAAAAATTTCCAAATTTTGTTGGATTTCTCCAAAACTACAGTGGTCAGAAGCCAGATCCCAGCTCGGCCTTATAGCCCCAAACGCCAGCTTTCATCTGATGCCCAGAGCCTGGCCAAATGATTTCTTTTTCCCCTGCAAAATGGCCTCTCTTTGCGGCCACTCGCCCTGGCCCACCCTGACCACCCAACCTAAAAATTTCCAAATTTTGTTGGATTTCTCCAAAACTACAGTGGTCAGAAGCCAGATCCCAGCTCGGCCTTATAGCCCCAAACGCCAGCTTTCATCTGATGCCCAGAGCCTGGCCAAATGACTTCTTTTTCCCCTGCAAAATGGCCTCTCTTTGCGGCCACTCGCCCTGGTCCACCCTGACCACCCAACCTAAAAATTTCCAAATTTTGTTGGATTTCTCCAAAACTACAGTGGTCAGAAGCTAGATCCCAGCTCGGCCTTATAGCCCCAAATGCCAGCTTTCATCTGATGCCCAGAGGTTGGCCAAATGACTTCTTTTTCCCCTGCAAAATGGCCTCTCTTTGCGGCCACTCGCCCTGGCCAACCCTGACCTCCCAACCTAAAAATTTCCAAATTTTGTTGGATTTCTCCAAAACTACAGTGGTCAGAAGCCATATCCCAGCTCGGCCTTATAGCCCCAAACGCCAGCTTTCATCTGATGCCCAGAGCCTGGCCAAATGACTTCTTTTTCCCCTGCAAAATGGCCTCTCTTTGCGGCCACTCGCCCTGGTCCACCCTGACCACCCAACCTAAAAATTTCCAAATTTTGTTGGATTTCTCCAAAACTACAGCGGTCAGAAGCTAGATCCCAGCTCGGCCTTATAGCCCCAAAGGCCAGCTTTCATCTGATGCCCAGAGGTTGGCCAAAGGACTTCTTTTTCCCCTGCAAAATGGCCTCTCTTTGAGGTCACTCGCCCTGGCCCACCCTGACCACCCAACCTAAAAATTTCCAAATTTTTTTGGATTTCTCCAAAACTACAGTGGTCAGAAGCCAGATCCCAGCTCGGCCTTATAGCCCCAAACGCCAGCTTTCATCTGATGCCCAGAGCCTGGCCAAATGATTTCTTTTTCCCCTGCAAAATGGCCTCTCTTTGCGGCCACTCGCCCTGGCCCACCCTGACCTCCCAACCTAAAAATTTCCAAATTTTGTTGGATTTCTCCAAAACTACAGTGGTCAGAAGCCAGATCCCAGCTCGGCCTTATAGCCCCAAAGGCCAGCTTTCATCTGATGCCCAGAGGTTGGCCAAATGACTTCTTTTTCCCCTGCAAAATGGCCTCTCTTTGCGGCCACTCGCCCTGGCCCTCCCTGAACACCCAACCTAAAAATTTCCAAATTTTGTGGGATTTCTCCAAAACTAAAGTGGTCAGAAGCCAGATCCCAGCTCGGCCTTATAGCCCCAAAGGTCAGCTTTCATCTGATGCCCAGAGGTTGGGCAAATTACTTCTTTTTCCTCTGCAATACGGCCTCTATTTGCGGCCACTCGCCCTGGCCCACCCTGACCACCCAACCTAAAAATTTCCAAATTTTGTCGGATTTCTCCAAAACTAAAGTGGTCAGAAGCCAGATCCCAGCTCGGCCTTATAGCCCCAAAGGCCAGCTTTCATCTGATGCCCAGAGCCTGCCCAAATGACTTCTTTTTCCCCTGCAAAATGGCCTCTCTTTGCGGCCACTCGCCCTGGCCCACCCTGACCACCCAACCTAAAAATTTCCAAATTTTGTTGGATTTCTCCAAAACTACAGTGGTCAAAAGCCAGATCCCAGCTCGGCCTTATAGCCCCAAAGGCCAGCTTTCATCTGATGTCCAGAGCCTGGCCAAATGACTTCTTTTTCCCCTGCAAAATGGCCTCTCTTTGCGGCCACTCGCCCTGGCCCACCCTGACCTCCCAACCTAAAAATTTCCAAATTTTGCTGGATTTCTCCAAAACTACAGTGGTCAGAAGCCAGATCCCAGCTCGGCCTTATAGCCCCAAAGGCCAGCTTTCATCTGATGCCCAGAGCCTGCCCAAATGACTTCTTTTTCCCCTGCAAAATGGCCTCTCTTTGCGGCCACTCGCCCTGGCCCTCCCTGAACACCCAACCTAAAAATTTCCAAATTTTGTGGGATTTCTCCAAAACTAAAGTGGTCAGAAGCCAGATCCCAGCTCGGCCTTATAGCCCCAAAGGTCAGCTTTCATCTGATGCCCAGAGGTTGGGCAAATTACTTCTTTTTCCTCTGCAATACGGCCTCTATTTGCGGCCACTCGCCCTGGCACACCCTGACCACCCAACCTAAAAATTTCCAAATTTTGTCGGATTTCTCCAAAACTAAAGTGGTCAGAAGCCAGATCCCAGCTCGGCCTTATAGCCCCAAAGGCCAGCTTTCATCTGATGCCCAGAGCCTGCCGAAATGACTTCTTTTTCCCCTGCAAAATGGCCTCTCTTTGCGGCCACTCGCCCTGACCCACCCTGACCACCCAACCTAAAAATTTCCAAATTTTGTTGGATTTCTCCAAAACTACAGTGGTCAAAAGCCAGATCCCAGCTCGGCCTTATAGCCCCAAAGGCCAGCTTTCATCTGATGTCCAGAGCCTGCCCAAATGACTTCTTTTTCCCCTGCAAAATGGCCTCTCTTTGCGGCCACTCGCCCTGGCCCACCCTGACCTCCCAACCTAAAAATTTCCATATTTTGTTGGATTTCTCCAAAACTACAGTGGTCAAAAGCCAGATCCCAGCTCGGCCTTATAGCCCCAAACGCCAGCTTTCATCTGATGCCCAGAGCCTGGCCAAATGACTTCTTTTTCCTCTGCAAAATGGCCTCTCTTTGCGGCCACTCGCCCTGGTCCACCCTGACCACCCAACCTAAAAATTTCCAAATTTTGTTGGATTTCTCCAAAACTACAGTGGTCAGAAGCTAGATCCCAGCTCGGCCTTATAGCCCCAAAGGCCAGCTTTCATCTGATGCCCAGAGGTTGGCCAAATGACTTCTTTTTCCCCTGCAAAATGGCCTCTCTTTGAGGCCACTCGCCCTGGCCCACCCTGACCACCCAACCTAAAAATTTCCAAATTTTGTTGGATTTCTCCAAAACTACAGTTTTCAGAAGCCAGATCCCAGCTCGGCCTTATAGATCCAAACGCCAGCTTTCATCTGATGCCCAGAGCCTGGCCAAATGACTTCTTTTTCCCCTGCAAAATGGCCTCTCTTTGCGGCCACTCGCCCTGGCCCACCCTGACCTCCCAACCTAAAAATTTCCATATTTTGTTGGATTTCTCCAAAACTACAGTGGTCAGAAGCCATATCCCAGCTCGGCCTTATAGCCCCAAACGCCAGCTTTCATCTGATGCCCAGAGCCTGGCCAAATGACTTCTTTTTCCTCTGCAAAATGGCCTCTCTTTGCGGCCACTCGCCCTGGTCCACCCTGACCACCCAACCTAAAAATTTCCAAATTTTGTTGGATTTCTCCAAAACTACAGTGGTCAGAAGCTAGATCCCAGCTCGGCCTTATAGCCCCAAAGGCCAGCTTTCATCTGATGCCCAGAGGTTGGCCAAATGACTTCTTTTTCCCCTGCAAAATGGCCTCTCTTTGAGGCCACTCGCCCTGGCCCACCCTGACCACCCAACCTAAAAATTTCCAAATTTTGTTGGATTTCTCCAAAACTACAGTGGTCAGAAGCCAGATCCCAGCTCGGCCTTATAGCCCCAAATGCCAGCTTTCATCTGATGCCCAGAGGTTGGCCAAATGACTTCTTTTTCCCCTGCAAAATGGCCTCTCTTTGCGGCCACTCGCCCTGGCCCACCCTGACCACCCAGCCTAAAAATTTCCAAATTTTGTTGGATTTCTCCAAAACTACAGTGGTCAGAAGCCAGATCCCAGCTCGGCCTTATAGCCCCAACGGCCAGCTTTCATCTGATGCCCATAGCCTGGCCAAATGATTTCTTTTTCCCCTGCAAAATGGCCTCTCTTTGCGGCCACTCGCCCTGGCCCACCCTGACCACCCAACCTAAAAATTTCCAAATTTTGTTGGATTTCTCCAAAACTACAGTGGTCAAAAGCCAGATCCCAGCTCGGCCTTATAGCCCCAAAGGCCAGCTTTCATCTGATGTCCAGAGCCTGGCCAAATGACTTCTTTTTCCCCTGCAAAATGGCCTCTCTTTGCGGCCACTCGCCCTGGCCCACCCTGACCTCCCAATATAAAAATTTCCAAATTTTGTTGGATTTCTCCAAAACTACAGTGGTCAGAAGCCATATCCCAGCTCGGCCTTACAGCCCCAAAGGCCAGCTTTCATCTGATGCCCAGAGGTTGGCCAAATGACTTCTTTTTCCCCTGCAAAATGGCCTCTCTTTGCGGCCACTCGCCCTGGCCCTCCCTGAACACCCAACCTAAAAATTTCCAAATTTTGTGGGATTTCTCCAAAACTACAGTGGTCAAAAGCCAGATCCCAGCTCGGCCTTATAGCCCCAAAGGCCAGCTTTCATCTGATGTCCAGAGCCTGGCCAAATGACTTCTTTTTCCCTTGCAAAATGGCCTCTCTTTGCGGCCACTCGCCCTGGCCCACCCTGACCTCCCAACCTAAAAATTTCCAAATTTTGTTGGATTTCTCCAAAACTACAGTGTTCAGAAGCCAGATCCCAGCTCGGCCTTATAGCCCCAAACGCCAGCTTTCATCTGATGCCCAGAGCCTGGCCAAATGATTTCTTTTTCCCCTGCAAAATGGCCTCTCTTTGCGGCCACTCGCCCTGGCCCACCCTGACCACCCAACCTAAAAATTTCCAAATTTTGTTGGATTTCTCCAAAACTACAGTGGTCAAAAGCCAGATCCCAGCTCGGCCTTATAGCCCCAAAGGCCAGCTTTCATCTGATGTCCAGAGCCTGGCCAAATGACTTCTTTTTCCCCTGCAAAATGGCCTCTCTTTGCGGCCACTCGCCCTGGCCCTCCCTGAACACCCAACCTAAAAATTTCCAAATTTTGTGGGATTTCTCCAAAACTACAGTGGTCAAAAGCCAGATCCCAGCTCGGCCTTATAGCCCCAAAGGCCAGCTTTCATCTGATGTCCAGAGCCTGGCCAAATGACTTCTTTTTCCCTTGCAAAATGGCCTCTCTTTGCGGCCACTCGCCCTGGCCCACCCTGACCTCCCAACCTAAAAATTTCCAAATTTTGTTGGATTTCTCCAAAACTACAGTGTTCAGAAGCCAGATCCCAGCTCGGCCTTATAGCCCCAAACGCCAGCTTTCATCTGATGCCCAGAGCCTGGCCAAATGATTTCTTTTTCCCCTGCAAAATGGCCTCTCTTTGCGGCCACTCGCCCTGGCCCACCCTGACCACCCAACCTAAAAATTTCCAAATTTTGTTGGATTTCTCCAAAACTACAGTGGTCAAAAGCCAGATCCCAGCTCGGCCTTATAGCCCCAAAGGCCAGCTTTCATCTGATGTCCAGAGCCTGGCCAAATGACTTCTTTTTCCCCTGCAAAATGGCCTCTCTTTGCGGCCACTCGCCCTGGCCCACCCTGACCTCCCAACCTAAAGATTTCCAAATTTTGTTGGATTTCTCCAAAACTACAGTGGTCAGAAGCCAGATCCCAGCTCGGCCTTATAGCCCCAAACGCCAGCTTTCATCTGATGCCCAGAGCCTGGCCAAATGACTTCTTTTTCCCCTGCAAAATGGCCTCTCTTTGCGGCCACTCGCCCTGGTCCACCCTGACCACCCAACCTAAAAATTTCCAAATTTTGTTGGATTTCTCCAAAACTACAGTGGTCAGAAGCTAGATCCCAGCTCGGCCTTATAGCCCCAAATGCCAGCTTTCATCTGATGCCCAGAGGTTGGCCAAATGACTTCTTTTTCCCCTGCAAAATGGCCTCTCTTTGCGGCCACTCGCCCTGGCCCACCCTGACCTCCCAACCTAAAAATTTCCAAATTTTGTTGGATTTCTCCAAAACTACAGTGGTCAGAAGCCATATCCCAGCTCGGCCTTATAGCCCCAAAGGCCAGCTTTCATCTGATGCCCAGAGGTTGGCCAAATGACTTCTTTTTCCCCTGCAAAATGGCCTCTCTTTGCGGCCACTCGCCCTGGTCCACCCTGACCACCCAACCTAAAAATTTCCAAATTTTGTTGGATTTCTCCAAAACTACAGTGGTCAGAAGCTAGATCCCAGCTCGGCCTTATAGCCCCAAAGGCCAGCTTTCATCTGATGCCCAGAGGTTGGCCAAAGGACTTCTTTTTCCCCTGCAAAATGGCCTCTCTTTGAGGCCACTCGCCCTGGCCCACCCTGACCACCCAACCTAAAAATTTCCAAATTTTGTTGGATTTCTCCAAAACTACAGTGGTCAGAAGCTAGATCCCAGCTCAGCCTTATAGCCCCAAAGGCCAGCTTTCATCTGGTGCCCAGAGCCTGCCCAAATGAATTATTTTTCCCCTGCAAAATGGCCTCTCTTTGCGGTCACTCGCCCTGGCCCACCCTGACCACCCAACCAAAAAATTTCCAAATTTTGTCGGATTTCTCCAAAACTAAAGTGGTCAGAAGCCAGATCCCAGCTCGGCCTTATAGCCCCAAAGGCCAGCTTTCATCTGATGTCCAGAGCCTGGCCAAATGACTTCTTTTTCCCTTGCAAAATGGCCTCTCTTTGCGGCCACTCGCCCTGGCCCACCCTGACCTCCCAACCTAAAAATTTCCAAATTTTGTTGGATTTCTCCAAAACTACAGTGTTCAGAAGCCAGATCCCAGCTCGGCCTTATAGCCCCAAACGCCAGCTTTCATCTGATGCCCAGAGCCTGGCCAAATGATTTCTTTTTCCCCTGCAAAATGGCCTCTCTTTGCGGCCACTCGCCCTGGCCCACCCTGACCACCCAACCTAAAAATTTCCAAATTTTGTTGGATTTCTCCAAAACTACAGTGGTCAAAAGCCAGATCCCAGCTCGGCCTTATAGCCCCAAAGGCCAGCTTTCATCTGATGTCCAGAGCCTGGCCAAATGACTTCTTTTTCCCCTGCAAAATGGCCTCTCTTTGCGGCCACTCGCCCTGGCCCACCCTGACCTCCCAACCTAAAGATTTCCAAATTTTGTTGGATTTCTCCAAAACTACAGTGGTCAGAAGCCAGATCCCAGCTCGGCCTTATAGCCCCAAACGCCAGCTTTCATCTGATGCCCAGAGCCTGGCCAAATGACTTCTTTTTCCCCTGCAAAATGGCCTCTCTTTGCGGCCACTCGCCCTGGTCCACCCTGACCACCCAACCTAAAAATTTCCAAATTTTGTTGGATTTCTCCAAAACTACAGTGGTCAGAAGCTAGATCCCAGCTCGGCCTTATAGCCCCAAATGCCAGCTTTCATCTGATGCCCAGAGGTTGGCCAAATGACTTCTTTTTCCCCTGCAAAATGGCCTCTCTTTGCGGCCACTCGCCCTGGCCCACCCTGACCTCCCAACCTAAAAATTTCCAAATTTTGTTGGATTTCTCCAAAACTACAGTGGTCAGAAGCCATATCCCAGCTCGGCCTTATAGCCCCAAACGCCAGCTTTCATCTGATGCCCAGAGCCTGGCCAAATGACTTCTTTTTCCCCTGCAAAATGGCCTCTCTTTGCGGCCACTCGCCCTGGTCCACCCTGACCACCCAACCTAAAAATTTCCAAATTTTGTTGGATTTCTCCAAAACTACAGTGGTCAGAAGCTAGATCCCAGCTCGGCCTTATAGCCCCAAAGGCCAGCTTTCATCTGATGCCCAGAGGTTGGCCAAAGGACTTCTTTTTCCCCTGCAAAATGGCCTCTCTTTGAGGCCACTCGCCCTGGCCCACCCTGACCACCCAACCTAAAAATTTCCAAATTTTGTTGGATTTCTCCAAAACTACAGTGGTCAGAAGCTAGATCCCAGCTCAGCCTTATAGCCCCAAAGGCCAGCTTTCATCTGGTGCCCAGAGCCTGCCCAAATGAATTATTTTTCCCCTGCAAAATGGCCTCTCTTTGCGGTCACTCGCCCTGGCCCACCCTGACCACCCAACCTAAAAATTTCCAAATTTTGTCGGATTTCTCCAAAACTACAGTGGTCAGAAGCTCGATCCCAGCTCGGCCTTATAGCCCCAAAGGCCAGCTTTCATCTGATGTCCAGAGCCTGGCCAAATGACTTCTTTTTCCCCTGCAAAATGGCCTCTCTTTGCGGCCACTCGCCCTGGCCCACCCTGACCTCCCAACCTAAAAATTTCCAAATTTTGTTGGATTTCTCCAAAACTACAGTGGTCAGAAGCCATATCCCAGCTCGGCCTTATAGCCCCAAAGGCCAGCTTTCATCTGATGCCCAGAGGTTGGCCAAATGACTTCTTTTTCCCCTGCAAAATGGCCTCTCTTTGAGGCCACTCGCCCTGGCCCACCCTGACCACCCAACCTAAAAATTTCCAAATTTTGTCGGATTTCTCCAAAACTAAAGTGGTCAGAAGCTAGATCCCAGCTCGGCCTTATAGCCCCAACGGCCAGCTTTCATCTGATGCCCAGAGGTTGGCCAAATGACTTATTTTTCCCCTGCAAAATGGCCTCTCTTTGCGGCCACTCGCCCTGGCCCACCCTGACCACCCAACCTAAAAATTTCCAAATTTTGTTGGATTTCTCCAAAACTACAGTGGTCAGAAGCTAGATCCCAGCTCGGCCTTATAGCCCCAAAGGCCAGCTTTCATCTGATGCCCAGAGGTTGGCCAAATGACTTCTTTTTCCCCTGCAAAATGGCCTCTCTTTGAGGTCACTCGCCCTGGCCCACCCTGACCACCCAACCTAAAAATTTCCAAATTTTGTTGGATTTCTCCAAAACTACAGTGGTCAGAAGCCAGATCCCAGCTCGGCCTTATAGCCCCAAATGCCAGCTTTCATCTGATGCCCAGAGGTTGGCCAAATGACTTCTTTTTCCCCTGCAAAACGGCCTCTCTTTGAGGCCACTCGCCCTGGCCCACCCTGACCTCCCAACCTAAAAATTTCCAAATTTTGTTGGATTTCTCCAAAACTACAGTGGTCAGAAGCCAGATCCCAGCTCGGCCTTATAGCCCCAAACGCCAGCTTTCATCTGATGCCCAGAGCCTGGCCAAATGATTTCTTTTTCCCCTGCAAAATGGCCTCTCTTTGCGGCCACTTGCCCTGGCCCAACCTGACCACCCAACCTAAAAATTTCCAAATTTTGTTGGATTTCTCCAAAACTACAGTGGTCAAAAGCCAGATCCCAGCTCGGCCTTATAGCCTCAAAGGCCAGCTTTCATCTGATGTCCAGAGCCTGGCCAAATGACTTCTTTTTCCCCTGCAAAATGGCCTCTCTTTGCGGCCACTCGCCCTGGCCCACCCTGACCTCCCAACCTAAAAATTTCCAAATTTTGTTGGATTTCTCCAAAACTACAGTGGTCAGAAGCCAGATCCCAGCTCGGCCTTATAGCCCCAAAGGCCAGCTTTCATCTGATGCCCAGAGGTTGGCCAAATGACTTCTTTTTCCCCTGCAAAATGGCCTCTCTTTGCGGCCACTCGCCCTGGCCCTCCCTGAACACCCAACCTAAAAATTTCCAAATTTTGTGGGATTTCTCCAAAACTAAAGTGGTCAGAAGCCAGATCCCAGCTCGGCCTTATAGCCCCAAAGGTCAGCTTTCATCTGATGCCCAGAGGTTGGGCAAATTACTTCTTTTTCCTCTGCAATACGGCCTCTATTTGCGGCCACTCGCCCTGGCCCACCCTGACCACCCAACCTAAAAATTTCCAAATTTTGTCGGATTTCTCCAAAACTAAAGTGGTCAGAAGCCAGATCCCAGCTCGGCCTTATAGCCCCAAAGGCCAGCTTTCATCTGATGCCCAGAGCCTGCCGAAATGACTTCTTTTTCCCCTGCAAAATGGCCTCTCTTTGCGGCCACTCGCCCTGGCCCACCCTGACCACCCAACCTAAAAATTTCCAAATTTTGTTGGATTTCTCCAAAACTACAGTGGTCAAAAGCCAGATCCCAGCTCGGCCTTATAGCCCCAAAGGCCAGCTTTCATCTGATGTCCAGAGCCTGCCCAAATGACTTCTTTTTCCCCTGCAAAATGGCCTCTCTTTGCGGCCACTCGCCCTGGCCCACCCTGACCTCCCAACCTAAAAATTTCCATATTTTGTTGGATTTCTCCAAAACTACAGTGGTCAAAAGCCAGATCCCAGCTCGGCCTTATAGCCCCAAACGCCAGCTTTCATCTGATGCCCAGAGCCTGGCCAAATGACTTCTTTTTCCTCTGCAAAATGGCCTCTCTTTGCGGCCACTCGCCCTGGTCCACCCTGACCACCCAACCTAAAAATTTCCAAATTTTGTTGGATTTCTCCAAAACTACAGTGGTCAGAAGCTAGATCCCAGCTCGGCCTTATAGCCCCAAAGGCCAGCTTTCATCTGATGCCCAGAGGTTGGCCAAATGACTTCTTTTTCCCCTGCAAAATGGCCTCTCTTTGAGGCCACTTGCCCTGGCCCACCCTGACCACCCAACCTAAAAATTTCCAAATTTTGTTGGATTTCTCCAAAACTACAGTGGTCAGAAGCCAGATCCCAGCTCGGCCTTATAGCCCCAAATGCCAGCTTTCATCTGATGCCCAGAGCCTGGCCAAATGACTTCTTTTTCCCCTGCAAAATGGCCTCTCTTTGCGGCCACTCGCCCTGGTCCACCCTGACCACCCAACCTAAAAATTTCCAAATTTTGTTGGATTTCTCCAAAACTACAGTGGTCAGAAGCTAGATCCCAGCTCGGCCTTATAGCCCCAAAGGCCAGCTTTCATCTGATGCCCAGAGGTTGGCCAAATGACTTCTTTTTCCCCTGCAAAATGGCCTCTCTTTGAGGCCACTCGCCCTGGCCCACCCTGACCACCCAACCTAAAAATTTCCAAATTTTGTTGGATTTCTCCAAAACTACAGTGGTCAGAAGCTAGATCCCAGCTCAGCCTTATAGCCCCAAAGGCCAGCTTTCATCTGGTGCCCAGAGCCTGCCCAAATGAATTATTTTTCCCCTGAAAAATGGCCTCTCTTTGCGGCCACTCGCCCTGGCCCACCCTGACCACCCAACCTAAAAATTTCCAAATTTTGCTGGATTTCTCCAAAACTACAGTGGTCAGAAGCCAGATCCCAGCTCGGCCTTATAGCCCCAAATGCCAGCTTTCATCTGATGCCCAGAGGTTGGCCAAATGACTTCTTTTTCCCCTGCAAAATGGCCTCTCTTTGCGGCCACTCGCCCTGGCCCACCCTGACCACCCAACCTAAAAATTTCCAAATTTTGTCGGATTTCTCCAAAACTAAAGTGGTCAGAAGCCAGATCCCAGCTCGGCCTTATAGCCCCAACGGCCAGCTTTCAACTGATGCCCAGAGGTTGGCCAAATGACTTATTTTTCCCCTGCAAAATGGCCTCTCTTTGCGGCCACTCGCCCTGGCCCACCCTGACCACCCAACCTAAAAATTTCCAAATTTTGTCGGATTTCTCCAAAACTACAGTGGTCAGAAGCTAGATCCCAGCTCGGCCTTATAGCCCCAAAGGCCAGCTTTCATCTGATGCCCAGAGGTTGGGCAAATTACTTCTTTTTCCTCTGCAATACGGCCTCTATTTGCGGCCACTCGCCCTGGCCCACCCTGACCACCCAACCTAAAAATTTCCAAATTTTGTCGGATTTCTCCAAAACTAAAGTGGTCAGAAGCCAGATCCCAGCTCGGCCTTATAGCCCCAAAGGCCAGCTTTCATCTGATGCCCAGAGCCTGCCCAAATGACTTCTTTTTCCCCTGCAAAATGGCCTCTCTTTGCGGCCACTCGCCCTGGCCCACCCTGACCACCCAACCTAAAAATTTCCAAATTTTGTTGGATTTCTCCAAAACTACAGTGGTCAAAAGCCAGATCCCAGCTCGGCCTTATAGCCCCAAAGGCCAGCTTTCATCTGATGTCCAGAGCCTGGCCAAATGACTTCTTTTTCCCCTGCAAAATGGCCTCTCTTTGCGGCCACTCGCCCTGGCCCACCCTGACCTCCCAACCTAAAAATTTCCATATTTTGTTGGATTTCTCCAAAACTACAGTGGTCAGAAGCCATATCCCAGCTCGGCCTTATAGCCCCAAACGCCAGCTTTCATCTGATGCCCAGAGCCTGGCCAAATGACTTCTTTTTCCTCTGCAAAATGGCCTCTCTTTGCGGCCACTCGCCCTGGTCCACCCTGACCACCCAACCTAAAAATTTCCAAATTTTGTTGGATTTCTCCAAAACTACAGTGGTCAGAAGCTAGATCCCAGCTCGGCCTTATAGCCCCAAAGGCCAGCTTTCATCTGATGCCCAGAGGTTGGCCAAATGACTTCTTTTTCCCCTGCAAAATGGCCTCTCTTTGAGGCCACTCGCCCTGGCCCACCCTGACCACCCAACCTAAAAATTTCCAAATTTTGTTGGATTTCTCCAAAACTACAGTGGTCAGAAGCCAGATCCCAGCTCGGCCTTATAGCCCCAAATGCCAGCTTTCATCTGATGCCCAGAGGTTGGCCAAATGACTTATTTTTCCCCTGCAAAATGGCCTCTCTTTGCGGCCACTCGCCCTGGCCCACCCTGACCACCCAACCTAAAAATTTCCAAATTTTGTTGGATTTCTCCAAAACTACAGTGGTCAGAAGCTAGATCCCAGCTCGGCCTTATAGCCCCAAATGCCAGCTTTCATCTGATGCCCAGAGGTTGGCCAAATGACTTCTTTTTCCCCTGCAAAATGGCCTCTCTTTGAGGTCACTCGCCCTGGCCCACCCTGACCACCCGGCCTAAAAATTTCCAAATTTTGTTGGATTTCTCCAAAACTACAGTGGTCAGAAGCCAGATCCCAGCTCGGCCTTATAGCCCCAAACGCCAGCTTTCATCTGATGCCCAGAGCCTGGCCAAATGATTTCTTTTTCCCCTGCAAAATGGCCTCTCTTTGCGGCCACTCGCCCTGGCCCACCCTGACCACCCAACCTAAAAATTTCCAAATTTTGTTGGATTTCTCCAAAACTACAGTGGTCAAAAGCCAGATCCCAGCTCGGCCTTATAGCCCCAAAGGCCAGCTTTCATCTGATGTCCAGAGCCTGGCCAAATGACTTCTTTTTCCCCTGCAAAATGGCCTCTCTTTGCGGCCACTCGCCCTGGCCCACCCTGACCTCCCAACCTAAAAATTTCCAAATTTTGTTGGATTTCTCCAAAACTACAGTGGTCAGAAGCCAGATCCCAGCTCGGCCTTATAGCCCCAAAGGCCAGCTTTCATCTGATGCCCAGAGGTTGGCCAAATGACTTCTTTTTCCCCTGCAAAATGGCCTCTCTTTGCGGCCACTCGCCCTGGCCCTCCCTGAACACCCAACCTAAAAATTTCCAAATTTTGTGGGATTTCTCCAAAACTACAGTGGTCAAAAGCCAGATCCCAGCTCGGCCTTATAGCCCCAACGGCCAGCTTTCAACTGATGCCCAGAGGTTGGCCAAATGACTTATTTTTCCCCTGCAAAATGGCCTCTCTTTGCGGCCACTCGCCCTGGCCCACCCTGACCACCCAACCTAAAAATTTCCAAATTTTGTCGGATTTCTCCAAAACTACAGTGGTCAGAAGCTAGATCCCAGCTCGGCCTTATAGCCCCAAAGGCCAGCTTTCATCTGATGCCCAGAGGTTGGCCAAATGACTTCTTTTTCCTCTGCAATACGGCCTCTATTTGCGGCCACTCGCCCTGGCCCACCCTGACCACCCAACCTAAAAATTTCCAAATTTTGTCGGATTTCTCCAAAACTAAAGTGGTCAGAAGCCAGATCCCAGCTCGGCCTTATAGCCCCAAAGGCCAGCTTTCATCTGATGCCCAGAGCCTGCCCAAATGACTTCTTTTTCCCCTGCAAAATGGCCTCTCTTTGCGGCCACTCGCCCTGGCCCACCCTGACCACCCAACCTAAAAATTTCCAAATTTTGTTGGATTTCTCCAAAACTACAGTGGTCAAAAGCCAGATCCCAGCTCGGCCTTATAGCCCCAAAGGCCAGCTTTCATCTGATGTCCAGAGCCTGGCCAAATGACTTCTTTTTCCCCTGCAAAATGGCCTCTCTTTGCGGCCACTCGCCCTGGCCCACCCTGACCTCCCAACCTAAAAATTTCCATATTTTGTTGGGTTTCTCCAAAACTACAGTGGTCAGAAGCCATATCCCAGCTCGGCCTTATAGCCCCAAACGCCAGCTTTCATCTGATGCCCAGAGCCTGGCCAAATGACTTCTTTTTCCTCTGCAAAATGGCCTCTCTTTGCGGCCACTCGCCCTGGTCCACCCTGACCACCCAACCTAAAAATTTCCAAATTTTGTTGGATTTCTCCAAAACTACAGTGGTCAGAAGCTAGATCCCAGCTCGGCCTTATAGCCCCAAAGGCCAGCTTTCATCTGATGCCCAGAGGTTGGCCAAATGACTTCTTTTTCCCCTGCAAAATGGCCTCTCTTTGAGGCCACTCGCCCTGGCCCACCCTGACCACCCAACCTAAAAATTTCCAAATTTTGTTGGATTTCTCCAAAACTACAGTGGTCAGAAGCCAGATCCCAGCTCGGCCTTATAGCCCCAAATGCCAGCTTTCATCTGATGCCCAGAGGTTGGCCAAATGACTTATTTTTCCCCTGCAAAATGGCCTCTCTTTGCGGCCACTCGCCCTGGCCCACCCTGACCACCCAACCTAAAAATTTCCAAATTTTGTTGGATTTCTCCAAAACTACAGTGGTCAGAAGCTAGATCCCAGCTCGGCATTATAGCCCCAAATGCCAGCTTTCATCTGATGCCCAGAGGTTGGCCAAATGACTTCTTTTTCCCCTGCAAAATGGCCTCTCTTTGAGGTCACTCGCCCTGGCCCACCCTGACCACCCAGCCTAAAAATTTCCAAATTTTGTTGGATTTCTCCAAAACTACAGTGGTCAGAAGCCAGATCCCAGCTCGGCCTTATAGCCCCAAACGCCAGCTTTCATCTGATGCCCAGAGCCTGGCCAAATGATTTCTTTTTCCCCTGCAAAATGGCCTCTCTTTGCGGCCACTCGCCCTGGCCCACCCTGACCACCCAACCTAAAAATTTCCAAATTTTGTTGGATTTCTCCAAAACTACAGTGGTCAAAAGCCAGATCCCAGCTCGGCCTTATAGCCCCAAAGGCCAGCTTTCATCTGATGTCCAGAGCCTGGCCAAATGACTTCTTTTTCCCCTGCAAAATGGCCTCTCTTTGCGGCCACTCGCCCTGGCCCACCCTGACCTCCCAACCTAAAAATTTCCAAATTTTGTTGGATTTCTCCAAAACTACAGTGGTCAGAAGCCAGATCCCAGCTCGGCCTTATAGCCCCAAAGGCCAGCTTTCATCTGATGCCCAGAGGTTGGCCAAATGACTTCTTTTTCCCCTGCAAAATGGCCTCTCTTTGCGGCCACTCGCCCTGGCCCTCCCTGAACACCCAACCTAAAAATTTCCAAATTTTGTGGGATTTCTCCAAAACTACAGTGGTCAAAAGCCAGATCCCAGCTCGGCCTTATAGCCCCAAAGGCCAGCTTTCATCTGATGTCCAGAGCCTGGCCAAATGACTTCTTTTTCCCTTGCAAAATGGCCTCTCTTTGCGGCCACTCGCCCTGGCCCACCCTGACCACCCAACCTAAAAATTTCCAAATTTTGTTGGATTTCTCCAAAACTACAGTGGTCAGAAGCCAGATCCCAGCTCGGCCTTATAGCCCCAAACGCCAGCTTTCATCTGATGCCCAGAGCCTGGCCAAATGATTTCTTTTTCCCCTGCAAAATGGCCTCTCTTTGCGGCCACTCGCCCTGGCCCACCCTGACCACCCAACCTAAAAATTTCCAAATTTTGTTGGATTTCTCCAAAACTACAGTGGTCAAAAGCCAGATCCCAGCTCGGCCTTATAGCCCCAAAGGCCAGCTTTCATCTGATGTCCAGAGCCTGGCCAAATGACTTCTTTTTCCCCTGCAAAATGGCCTCTCTTTGCGGCCACTCGCCCTGGCCCACCCTGACCTCCCAACCTAAAGATTTCCAAATTTTGTTGGATTTCTCCAAAACTACAGTGCTCAGAAGCCAGATCCCAGCTCGGCCTTATAGCCCCAAACGCCAGCTTTCATCTGATGCCCAGAGCCTGGCCAAATGACTTCTTTTTCCCCTGCAAAATGGCCTCTCTTTGCGGCCACTCGCCCTGGTCCACCCTGACCACCCAACCTAAAAATTTCCAAATTTTGTTGGATTTCTCCAAAACTACAGTGGTCAGAAGCTAGATCCCAGCTCGGCCTTATAGCCCCAAAGGCCAGCTTTCACCTGATGCCCAGAGGTTGGCCAAATGACTTCTTTTTCCCCTGCAAAATGGCCTCTCTTTGAGGCCACTCGCCCTGGCCCACCCTGACTACCCAACCTAAAAATTTCCAAATTTTGTTGGATTTCTCCAAAACTACAGTGGTCAGAAGCTAGATCCCAGCTCGGCCTTATAGCCCCAAACGCCAGCTTTCACCTGATGCCCAGAGATTGGCCAAATGACTTCTTTTTCCCCTGCAAAACGGCCTCTCTTTGAGGCCACTTGCCCTGTCCCACCCTGACCTCCCAACCTAAAAATTTCCAAATTTTGTTGGATTTCTCCAAAACTACAGTGTTCAGAAGCCAGATCCCAGCTCGGCCTTATAGCCCCAAACGCCAGCTTTCATCTGATGCCCAGAGCCTGGCCAAATGATTTCTTTTTCCCCTGCAAAATGGCCTCTCTTTGCGGCCACTCGCCCTGGCCCACCCTGACCACCCAACCTAAAAATTTCCAAATTTTGTTGGATTTCTCCAAAACTACAGTGGTCAAAAGCCAGATCCCAGCTCGGCCTTATAGCCCCAAAGGCCAGCTTTCATCTGATGTCCAGAGCCTGGCCAAATGACTTCTTTTTCCCCTGCAAAATGGCCTCTCTTTGCGGCCACTCGCCCTGGCCCACCCTGACCTCCCAACCTAAAGATTTCCAAATTTTGTTGGATTTCTCCAAAACTACAGTGGTCAGAAGCCAGATCCCAGCTCGGCCTTATAGCCCCAAACGCCAGCTTTCATCTGATGCCCAGAGCCTGGCCAAATGACTTCTTTTTCCCCTGAAAAATGGCCTCTCTTTGCGGCCACTCGCCCTGGTCCACCCTGACCACCCAACCTAAAAATTTCCAAATTTTGTTGGATTTCTCCAAAACTACAGTGGTCAGAAGCCAGATCCCAGCTCGGCCTTATAGCCCCAAACGCCAGCTTTCATCTGATGTCCAGAGGTTGGCCAAATGACTTATTTTTCCCCTGCAAAATGGCCTCTCTTTGCGGCCACTCGCCCTGGCCCACCCTGACCACCCAACCTAAAAATTTCCAAATTTTGTCGGATTTCTCCAAAACTACAGTGGTCAGAAGCTAGATCCCAGCTCGGCCTTATAGCCCCAAAGGCCAGCTTTCATCTGATGCCCAGAGGTTGGGCAAATTACTTCTTTTTCCTCTGCAATACGGCCTCTATTTGCGGCCACTCGCCCTGGCCCACCCTGACCACCCAACCTAAAAATTTCCAAATTTTGTCGGATTTCTCCAAAACTAAAGTGGTCAGAAGCCAGATCCCAGCTCGGCCTTATAGCCCCAAAGGCCAGCTTTCATCTGATGCCCAGAGCCTGGCCAAATGACTTCTTTTTCCCCTGCAAAATGGCCTCTCTTTGCGGCCACTCGCCCTGGCCCACCCTGACCACCCAACCTAAAAATTTCCAAATTTTGTTGGATTTCTCCAAAACTACAGTGGTCAAAAGCCAGATCCCAGCTTGGCCTTATAGCCCCAAAGGCCAGCTTTCATCTGATGTCCAGAGCCTGGCCAAATGACTTCTTTTTCCCCTGCAAAATGGCCTCTCTTTGCGGCCACTCGCCCTGGCCCACCCTGACCTCCCAACCTAAAAATTTCCATATTTTGTTGGATTTCTCCAAAACTACAGTGGTCAGAAGCCATATCCCAGCTCGGCCTTATAGCCCCAAACGCCAGCTTTCATCTGATGCCCAGAGCCTGGCCAAATGACTTCTTTTTCCTCTGCAAAATGGCCTCTCTTTGCGGCCACTCGCCCTGGTCCACCCTGACCACCCAACCTAAAAATTTCCAAATTTTGTTGGATTTCTCCAAAACTACAGTGGTCAGAAGCTAGATCCCAGCTCGGCCTTATAGCCCCAAAGGCCAGCTTTCATCTGATGCCCAGAGGTTGGCCAAATGACTTCTTTTTCCCCTGCAAAATGGCCTCTCTTTGAGGCCACTCGCCCTGGCCCACCCTGACCACCCAACCTAAAAATTTCCAAATTTTGTTGGATTTCTCCAAAACTACAGTGGTCAGAAGCCAGATCCCAGCTCGGCCTTATAGCCCCAAATGCCAGCTTTCATCTGATGCCCAGAGGTTGGCCAAATGACTTATTTTTCCCCTGCAAAATGGCCTCTCTTTGCGGCCACTCGCCCTGGCCCACCCTGACCACCCAACCTAAAAATTTCCAAATTTTGTTGGATTTCTCCAAAACTACAGTGGTCAGAAGCTAGATCCCAGCTCGGCCTTATAGCCCCAAATGCCAGCTTTCATCTGATGCCCAGAGGTTGGCCAAATGACTTCTTTTTCCCCTGCAAAATGGCCTCTCTTTGAGGTCACTCGCCCTGGCCCACCCTGACCACCCGGCCTAAAAATTTCCAAATTTTGTTGGATTTCTCCAAAACTACAGTGGTCAGAAGCCAGATCCCAGCTCGGCCTTATAGCCCCAAACGCCAGCTTTCATCTGATGCCCAGAGCCTGGCCAAATGATTTCTTTTTCCCCTGCAAAATGGCCTCTCTTTGCGGCCACTCGCCCTGGCCCACCCTGACCACCCAACCTAAAAATTTCCAAATTTTGTTGGATTTCTCCAAAACTACAGTGGTCAAAAGCCAGATCCCAGCTCGGCCTTATAGCCCCAAAGGCCAGCTTTCATCTGATGTCCAGAGCCTGGCCAAATGACTTCTTTTTCCCCTGCAAAATGGCCTCTCTTTGCGGCCACTCGCCCTGGCCCACCCTGACCTCCCAACCTAAAAATTTCCAAATTTTGTTGGATTTCTCCAAAACTACAGTGGTCAGAAGCCAGATCCCAGCTCGGCCTTATAGCCCCAAAGGCCAGCTTTCATCTGATGCCCAGAGGTTGGCCAAATGACTTCTTTTTCCCCTGCAAAATGGCCTCTCTTTGCGGCCACTCGCCCTGGCCCTCCCTGAACACCCAACCTAAAAATTTCCAAATTTTGTGGGATTTCTCCAAAACTACAGTGGTCAAAAGCCAGATCCCAGCTCGGCCTTATAGCCCCAACGGCCAGCTTTCAACTGATGCCCAGAGGTTGGCCAAATGACTTATTTTTCCCCTGCAAAATGGCCTCTCTTTGCGGCCACTCGCCCTGGCCCACCCTGACCACCCAACCTAAAAATTTCCAAATTTTGTCGGATTTCTCCAAAACTACAGTGGTCAGAAGCTAGATCCCAGCTCGGCCTTATAGCCCCAAAGGCCAGCTTTCATCTGATGCCCAGAGGTTGGGCAAATTACTTCTTTTTCCTCTGCAATACGGCCTCTATTTGCGGCCACTCGCCCTGGCCCACCCTGACCACCCAACCTAAAAATTTCCAAATTTTGTCGGATTTCTCCAAAACTAAAGTGGTCAGAAGCCAGATCCCAGCTCGGCCTTATAGCCCCAAAGGCCAGCTTTCATCTGATGCCCAGAGCCTGCCCTAATGACTTCTTTTTCCCCTGCTAAATGGCCTCTCTTTGCGGCCACTCGCCCTGGCCCACCCTGACCTCCCAACCTAAAAATTTCCATATTTTGTTGGATTTCTCCAAAACTACAGTGGTCAGAAGCTAGATCCCAGCTCGGCCTTATAGCCCCAAAGGCCAGCTTTCATCTGATGCCCAGAGGTTGGCCAAATGACTTCTTTTTCCCCTGCAAAATGGCCTCTCTTTGAGGCCACTCGCCCTGGCCCACCCTGACCACCCAACCTAAAAATTTCCAAATTTTGTTGGATTTCTCCAAAACTACAGTGGTCAGAAGCCAGATCCCAGCTCGGCCTTATAGCCCCAAATGCCAGCTTTCATCTGATGCCCAGAGGTTGGCCAAATGACTTATTTTTCCCCTGCAAAATGGCCTCTCTTTGCGGCCACTCGCCCTGGCCCACCCTGACCACCCAACCTAAAAATTTCCAAATTTTGTTGGATTTCTCCAAAACTACAGTGGTCAGAAGCTAGATCCCAGCTCGGCCTTATAGCCCCAAATGCCAGCTTTCATCTGATGCCCAGAGGTTGGCCAAATGACTTCTTTTTCCCCTGCAAAATGGCCTCTCTTTGAGGTCACTCGCCCTGGCCCACCCTGACCACCCGGCCTAAAAATTTCCAAATTTTGTTGGATTTCTCCAAAACTACAGTGGTCAGAAGCCAGATCCCAGCTCGGCCTTATAGCCCCAACGGCCAGCTTTCATCTGATGCCCAGAGGTTGGCCAAATGACTTCTTTTTCCCCTGCAAAATGGCCTCTCTTTGCGGCCACTCGCCCTGGCCCACCCTGACCACCCAACCTAAAAATTTCCAAATTTTGTTGGATTTCTCCAAAACTACAGTGGTCAAAAGCCAGATCCCAGCTCGGCCTTATAGCCCCAAAGGCCAGCTTTCATCTGATGTCCAGAGCCTGGCCAAATGACTTCTTTTTCCCCTGCAAAATGGCCTCTCTTTGCGGCCACTCGCCCTGGCCCACCCTGACCTCCCAACCTAAAAATTTCCAAATTTTGTTGGATTTCTCCAAAACTACAGTGGTCAGAAGCCAGATCCCAGCTCGGCCTTATAGCCCCAAAGGCCAGCTTTCATCTGATGCCCAGAGGTTGGCCAAATGACTTCTTTTTCCCCTGCAAAATGGCCTCTCTTTGCGGCCACTCGCCCTGGCCCTCCCTGAACACCCAACCTAAAAATTTCCAAATTTTGTGGGATTTCTCCAAAACTACAGTGGTCAAAAGCCAGATCCCAGCTCGGCCTTATAGCCCCAACGGCCAGCTTTCAACTGATGCCCAGAGGTTGGCCAAATGACTTATTTTTCCCCTGCAAAATGGCCTCTCTTTGCGGCCACTCGCCCTGGCCCACCCTGACCACCCAACCTAAAAATTTCCAAATTTTGTCGGATTTCTCCAAAACTACAGTGGTCAGAAGCTAGATCCCAGCTCGGCCTTATAGCCCCAAAGGCCAGCTTTCATCTGATGCCCAGAGGTTGGGCAAATTACTTCTTTTTCCTCTGCAATACGGCCTCTATTTGCGGCCACTCGCCCTGGCCCACCCTGACCACCCAACCTAAAAATTTCCAAATTTTGTCGGATTTCTCCAAAACTAAAGTGGTCAGAAGCCAGATCCCAGCTCGGCCTTATAGCCCCAAAGGCCAGCTTTCATCTGATGCCCAGAGCCTGCCCAAATGACTTCTTTTTCCCCTGCAAAATGGCCTCTCTTTGCGGCCACTCGGCCTGGCCCACCCTGACCACCCAACCTAAAAATTTCCAAATTTTGTTGGATTTCTCCAAAACTACAGTGGTCAAAAGCCAGATCCCAGCTCGGCCTTATAGCCCCAAAGGCCAGCTTTCATCTGATGTCCAGAGCCTGGCCAAATGACTTCTTTTTCCCCTGCAAAATGGCCTCTCTTTGCGGCCACTCGCCCTGGCCCACCCTGACCTCCCAACCTAAAAATTTCCATATTTTGTTGGATTTCTCCAAAACTACAGTGGTCAGAAGCCATATCCCAGCTCGGCCTTATAGCCCCAAACGCCAGCTTTCATCTGATGCCCAGAGCCTGGCCAAATGACTTCTTTTTCCTCTGCAAAATGGCCTCTCTTTGCGGCCACTCGCCCTGGTCCACCCTGACCACCCAACCTAAAAATTTCCAAATTTTGTTGGATTTCTCCAAAACTACAGTGGTCAGAAGCTAGATCCCAGCTCGGCCTTATAGCCCCAAAGGCCAGCTTTCATCTGATGCCCAGAGGTTGGCCAAATGACTTCTTTTTCCCCTGCAAAATGGCCTCTCTTTGAGGCCACTCGCCCTGGCCCACCCTGACCACCCAACCTAAAAATTTCCAAATTTTGTTGGATTTCTCCAAAACTACAGTGGTCAGAAGCCAGATCCCAGCTCGGCCTTATAGCCCCAAATGCCAGCTTTCATCTGATGCCCAGAGGTTGGCCAAATGACTTATTTTTCCCCTGCAAAATGGCCTCTCTTTGCGGCCACTCGCCCTGGCCCACCCTGACCACCCAACCTAAAAATTTCCAAATTTTGTTGGATTTCTCCAAAACTACAGTGGTCAGAAGCTAGATCCCAGCTCGGCATTATAGCCCCAAATGCCAGCTTTCATCTGATGCCCAGAGGTTGGCCAAATGACTTCTTTTTCCCCTGCAAAATGGCCTCTCTTTGAGGTCACTCGCCCTGGCCCACCCTGACCACCCAGCCTAAAAATTTCCAAATTTTGTTGGATTTCTCCAAAACTACAGTGGTCAGAAGCCAGATCCCAGCTCGGCCTTATAGCCCCAAACGCCAGCTTTCATCTGATGCCCAGAGCCTGGCCAAATGATTTCTTTTTCCCCTGCAAAATGGCCTCTCTTTGCGGCCACTCGCCCTGGCCCACCCTGACCACCCAACCTAAAAATTTCCAAATTTTGTTGGATTTCTCCAAAACTACAGTGGTCAAAAGCCAGATCCCAGCTCGGCCTTATAGCCCCAAAGGCCAGCTTTCATCTGATGTCCAGAGCCTGGCCAAATGACTTCTTTTTCCCCTGCAAAATGGCCTCTCTTTGCGGCCACTCGCCCTGGCCCACCCTGACCTCCCAACCTAAAAATTTCCAAATTTTGTTGGATTTCTCCAAAACTACAGTGGTCAGAAGCCAGATCCCAGCTCGGCCTTATAGCCCCAAAGGCCAGCTTTCATCTGATGCCCAGAGGTTGGCCAAATGACTTCTTTTTCCCCTGCAAAATGGCCTCTCTTTGCGGCCACTCGCCCTGGCCCTCCCTGAACACCCAACCTAAAAATTTCCAAATTTTGTTGGATTTCTCCAAAACTACAGTGGTCAAAAGCCAGATCCCAGCTCGGCCTTATAGCCCCAAAGGCCAGCTTTCATCTGATGTCCAGAGCCTGGCCAAATGACTTCTTTTTCCCTTGCAAAATGGCCTCTCTTTGCGGCCACTCGCCCTGGCCCACCCTGACCTCCCAACCTAAAAATTTCCAAATTTTGTTGGATTTCTCCAAAACTACAGTGGTCAGAAGCCAGATCCCAGCTCGGCCTTATAGCCCCAAACGCCAGCTTTCATCTGATGCCCAGAGCCTGGCCAAATGATTTCTTTTTCCCCTGCAAAATGGCCTCTCTTTGCGGCCACTCGCCCTGGCCCACCCTGACCACCCAACCTAAAAATTTCCAAATTTTGTTGGATTTCTCCAAAACTACAGTGGTCAAAAGCCAGATCCCAGCTCGGCCTTATAGCCCCAAAGGCCAGCTTTCATCTGATGTCCAGAGCCTGGCCAAATGACTTCTTTTTCCCCTGCAAAATGGCCTCTCTTTGCGGCCACTCGCCCTGGCCCACCCTGACCTCCCAACCTAAAGATTTCCAAATTTTGTTGGATTTCTCCAAAACTACAGTGCTCAGAAGCCAGATCCCAGCTCGGCCTTATAGCCCCAAACGCCAGCTTTCATCTGATGCCCAGAGCCTGGCCAAATGACTTCTTTTTCCCCTGCAAAATGGCCTCTCTTTGCGGCCACTCGCCCTGGTCCACCCTGACCACCCAACCTAAAAATTTCCAAATTTTGTTGGATTTCTCCAAAACTACAGTGGTCAGAAGCTAGATCCCAGCTCGGCCTTATAGCCCCAAAGGCCAGCTTTCACCTGATGCCCAGAGGTTGGCCAAATGACTTCTTTTTCCCCTGCAAAATGGCCTCTCTTTGAGGCCACTCGCCCTGGCCCACCCTGACTACCCAACCTAAAAATTTCCAAATTTTGTTGGATTTCTCCAAAACTACAGTGGTCAGAAGCTAGATCCCAGCTCGGCCTTATAGCCCCAAAGGCCAGCTTTCATCTGATGCCCAGAGATTGGCCAAATGACTTCTTTTTCCCCTGCAAAACGGCCTCTCTTTGAGGCCACTTGCCCTGTCCCACCCTGACCTCCCAACCTAAAAATTTCCAAATTTTGTTGGATTTCTCCAAAACTACAGTTTTCAGAAGCCAGATCCCAGCTCGGCCTTATAGCCCCAAACGCCAGCTTTCATCTGATGCCCAGAGCCTGGCCAAATGATTTCTTTTTCCCCTGCAAAATGGCCTCTCTTTGCGGCCACTCGCCCTGGCCCACCCTGACCACCCAACCTAAAAATTTCCAAATTTTGTTGGATTTCTCCAAAACTACAGTGGTCAAAAGCCAGATCCCAGCTCGGCCTTATAGCCCCAAAGGCCAGCTTTCATCTGATGTCCAGAGCCTGGCCAAATGACTTCTTTTTCCCCTGCAAAATGGCCTCTCTTTGCGGCCACTCGCCCTGGCCCACCCTGACCTCCCAACCTAAAGATTTCCAAATTTTGTTGGATTTCTCCAAAACTACAGTGGTCAGAAGCCAGATCCCAGCTCGGCCTTATAGCCCCAAACGCCAGCTTTCATCTGATGCCCAGAGCCTGGCCAAATGACTTCTTTTTCCCCTGAAAAATGGCCTCTCTTTGCGGCCACTCGCCCTGGTCCACCCTGACCACCCAACCTAAAAATTTCCAAATTTTGTTGGATTTCTCCAAAACTACAGTGGTCAGAAGCCAGATCCCAGCTCGGCCTTATAGCCCCAAAGGCCAGCTTTCACCTGATGCCCAGAGGTTGGCCAAATGACTTCTTTTTCCCCTGCAAAATGGCCTCTCTTTGAGGCCACTCGCCCTGGCCCACCCTGACTACCCAACCTAAAAATTTCCAAATTTTGTTGGATTTCTCCAAAACTACAGTGGTCAGAAGCTAGATCCCAGCTCGGCCTTATAGCCCCAAAGGCCAGCTTTCATCTGATGCCCAGAGATTGGCCAAATGACTTCTTTTTCCCCTGCAAAACGGCCTCTCTTTGAGGCCACTTGCCCTGTCCCACCCTGACCTCCCAACCTAAAAATTTCCAAATTTTGTTGGATTTCTCCAAAACTACAGTTTTCAGAAGCCAGATCCCAGCTCGGCCTTATAGATCCAAACGCCAGCTTTCATCTGATGCCCAGAGCCTGGCCAAATGACTTCTTTTTCCCCTGCAAAATGGCCTCTCTTTGCGGCCACTCGCCCTGGCCCACCCTGACCTCCCAACCTAAAAATTTCCATATTTTGTTGGATTTCTCCAAAACTACAGTGGTCAGAAGCCAGATCCCAGCTCGGCCTTATAGCCCCAAACGCCAGCTTTCATCTGATGCCCAGAGCCTGGCCAAATGACTTCTTTTTCCTCTGCAAAATGGCCTCTCTTTGCGGCCACTCGCCCTGGTCCACCCTGACCACCCAACCTAAAAATTTCCAAATTTTGTTGGATTTCTCCAAAACTACAGTGGTCAGAAGCTAGATCCCAGCTCGGCCTTATAGCCCCAAAGGCCAGCTTTCATCTGATGCCCAGAGGTTGGCCAAATGACTTCTTTTTCCCCTGCAAAATGGCCTCTCTTTGAGGCCACTCGCCCTGGCCCACCCTGACCACCCAACCTAAAAATTTCCAAATTTTGTTGGATTTCTCCAAAACTACAGTGGTCAGAAGCCAGATCCCAGCTCGGCCTTATAGCCCCAAATGCCAGCTTTCATCTGATGCCCAGAGGTTGGCCAAATGACTTATTTTTCCCCTGCAAAATGGCCTCTCTTTGCGGCCACTCGCCCTGGCCCACCCTGACCACCCAACCTAAAAATTTCCAAATTTTGTTGGATTTCTCCAAAACTACAGTGGTCAGAAGCTAGATCCCAGCTCGGCATTATAGCCCCAAATGCCAGCTTTCATCTGATGCCCAGAGGTTGGCCAAATGACTTCTTTTTCCCCTGCAAAATGGCCTCTCTTTGAGGTCACTCGCCCTGGCCCACCCTGACCACCCAACCTAAAAATTTCCAAATTTTGTTGGATTTCTCCAAAACTACAGTGGTCAAAAGCCAGATCCCAGCTCGGCCTTATAGCCCCAAAGGCCAGCTTTCATCTGATGTCCAGAGCCTGGCCAAATGACTTCTTTTTCCCCTGCAAAATGGCCTCTCTTTGCGGCCACTCGCCCTGGCCCACCCTGACCTCCCAACCTAAAAATTTCCAAATTTTGTTGGATTTCTCCAAAACTACAGTGGTCAGAAGCCAGATCCCAGCTCGGCCTTATAGCCCCAAAGACCAGCTTTCATCTGATGCCCAGAGGTTGGCCAAATGACTTCTTTTTCCCCTGCAAAATGGCCTCTCTTTGCGGCCACTCGCCCTGGCCCTCCCTGAACACCCAACCTAAAAATTTCCAAATTTTGTTGGATTTCTCCAAAACTACAGTGGTCAAAAGCCAGATCCCAGCTCGGCCTTATAGCCCCAAAGGCCAGCTTTCATCTGATGTCCAGAGCCTGGCCAAATGACTTCTTTTTCCCTTGCAAAATGGCCTCTCTTTGCGGCCACTCGCCCTGGCCCACCCTGACCTCCCAACCTAAAAATTTCCAAATTTTGTTGGATTTCTCCAAAACTACAGTGGTCAGAAGCCAGATCCCAGCTCGGCCTTATAGCCCCAAACGCCAGCTTTCATCTGATGCCCAGAGCCTGGCCAAATGATTTCTTTTTCCCCTGCAAAATGGCCTCTCTTTGCGGCCACTCGCCCTGGCCCACCCTGACCACCCAACCTAAAAATTTCCAAATTTTGTTGGATTTCTCCAAAACTACAGTGGTCAAAAGCCAGATCCCAGCTCGGCCTTATAGCCCCAAAGGCCAGCTTTCATCTGATGTCCAGAGCCTGGCCAAATGACTTCTTTTTCCCCTGCAAAATGGCCTCTCTTTGCGGCCACTCGCCCTGGCCCACCCTGACCTCCCAACCTAAAGATTTCCAAATTTTGTTGGATTTCTCCAAAACTACAGTGCTCAGAAGCCAGATCCCAGCTCGGCCTTATAGCCCCAAACGCCAGCTTTCATCTGATGCCCAGAGCCTGGCCAAATGACTTCTTTTTCCCCTGCAAAATGGCCTCTCTTTGCGGCCACTCGCCCTGGTCCACCCTGACCACCCAACCTAAAAATTTCCAAATTTTGTTGGATTTCTCCAAAACTACAGTGGTCAGAAGCTAGATCCCAGCTCGGCCTTATAGCCCCAAAGGCCAGCTTTCACCTGATGCCCAGAGGTTGGCCAAATGACTTCTTTTTCCCCTGCAAAATGGCCTCTCTTTGAGGCCACTCGCCCTGGCCCACCCTGACTACCCAACCTAAAAATTTCCAAATTTTGTTGGATTTCTCCAAAACTACAGTGGTCAGAAGCTAGATCCCAGCTCGGCCTTATAGCCCCAAACGCCAGCTTTCATCTGATGCCCAGAGATTGGCCAAATGACTTCTTTTTCCCCTGCAAAACGGCCTCTCTTTGAGGCCACTTGCCCTGTCCCACCCTGACCTCCCAACCTAAAAATTTCCAAATTTTGTTGGATTTCTCCAAAACTACAGTTTTCAGAAGCCAGATCCCAGCTCGGCCTTATAGCCCCAAACGCCAGCTTTCATCTGATGCCCAGAGCCTGGCCAAATGATTTCTTTTTCCCCTGCAAAATGGCCTCTCTTTGCGGCCACTCGCCCTGGCCCACCCTGACCACCCAACCTAAAAATTTCCAAATTTTGTTGGATTTCTCCAAAACTACAGTGGTCAAAAGCCAGATCCCAGCTCGGCCTTATAGCCCCAAAGGCCAGCTTTCATCTGATGTCCAGAGCCTGGCCAAATGACTTCTTTTTCCCCTGCAAAATGGCCTCTCTTTGCGGCCACTCGCCCTGGCCCACCCTGACCTCCCAACCTAAAGATTTCCAAATTTTGTTGGATTTCTCCAAAACTACAGTGGTCAGAAGCCAGATCCCAGCTCGGCCTTATAGCCCCAAACGCCAGCTTTCATCTGATGCCCAGAGCCTGGCCAAATGACTTCTTTTTCCCCTGAAAAATGGCCTCTCTTTGCGGCCACTCGCCCTGGTCCACCCTGACCACCCAACCTAAAAATTTCCAAATTTTGTTGGATTTCTCCAAAACTACAGTGGTCAGAAGCCAGATCCCAGCTCGGCCTTATAGCCCCAAACGCCAGCTTTCATCTGATGCCCAGAGCCTGGCCAAATGACTTCTTTTTCCCCTGCAAAATGGCCTCTCTTTGCGGCCACTCGCCCTGGTCCACCCTGACCACCCAACCTAAAAATTTCCAAATTTTGTTGGATTTCTCCAAAACTACAGTGGTCAGAAGCTAGATCCCAGCTCGGCCTTATAGCCCCAAAGGCCAGCTTTCACCTGATGCCCAGAGGTTGGCCAAATGACTTCTTTTTCCCCTGCAAAATGGCCTCTCTTTGAGGCCACTCGCCCTGGCCCACCCTGACCACCCAACCTAAAAATTTCCAAATTTTGTTGGATTTCTCCAAAACTACAGTGGTCAGAAGCTAGATCCCAGCTCGGCCTTATAGCCCCAAACGCCAGCTTTCATCTGATGCCCAGAGATTGGCCAAATGACTTCTTTTTCCCCTGCAAAACGGCCTCTCTTTGAGGCCACTTGCCCTGTCCCACCCTGACCTCCCAACCTAAAAATTTCCAAATTTTGTTGGATTTCTCCAAAACTACAGTGTTCAGAAGCCAGATCCCAGCTCGGCCTTATAGCCCCAAACGCCAGCTTTCATCTGATGCCCAGAGCCTGGCCAAATGATTTCTTTTTCCCCTGCAAAATGGCCTCTCTTTGCGGCCACTCGCCCTGGCCCACCCTGACCACCCAACCTAAAAATTTCCAAATTTTGTTGGATTTCTCCAAAACTACAGTGGTCAAAAGCCAGATCCCAGCTCGGCCTTATAGCCCCAAAGGCCAGCTTTCATCTGATGTCCAGAGGTTGGCCAAATGACTTCTTTTTCCCCTGCAAAATGGCCTCTCTTTGCGGCCACTCGCCCTGGCCCACCCTGACCTCCCAACCTAAAGATTTCCAAATTTTGTTGGATTTCTCCAAAACTACAGTGGTCAGAAGCTAGATCCCAGCTCGGCCTTATAGCCCCAAAGGCCAGCTTTCACCTGATGCCCAGAGGTTGGCCAAATGACTTCTTTTTCCCCTGCAAAATGGCCTCTCTTTGCGGCCACTCGCCCTGGTCCACCCTGACCACCCAACCTAAAAATTTCCAAATTTTGTTGGATTTCTCCAAAACTACAGTGGTCAGAAGCTAGATCCCAGCTCGGCCTTATAGCCCCAAAGGCCAGCTTTCACCTGATGCCCAGAGGTTGGCCAAATGACTTCTTTTTCCCCTGCAAAATGGCCTCTCTTTGAGGCCACTCGCCCTGGCCCACCCTGACTACCCAACCTAAAAATTTCCAAATTTTGTTGGATTTCTCCAAAACTACAGTGGTCAGAAGCTAGATCCCAGCTCGGCCTTATAGCCCCAAACGCCAGCTTTCATCTGATGCCCAGAGATTGGCCAAATGACTTCTTTTTCCCCTGCAAAACGGCCTCTCTTTGAGGCCACTTGCCCTGTCCCACCCTGACCTCCCAACCTAAAAATTTCCAAATTTTGTTGGATTTCTCCAAAACTACAGTTTTCAGAAGCCAGATCCCAGCTCGGCCTTATAGCCCCAAACGCCAGCTTTCATCTGATGCCCAGAGCCTGGCCAAATGATTTCTTTTTCCCCTGCAAAATGGCCTCTCTTTGCGGCCACTCGCCCTGGCCCACCCTGACCACCCAACCTAAAAATTTCCAAATTTTGTTGGATTTCTCCAAAACTACAGTGGTCAAAAGCCAGATCCCAGCTCGGCCTTATAGCCCCAAAGGCCAGCTTTCATCTGATGTCCAGAGCCTGGCCAAATGACTTCTTTTTCCCCTGCAAAATGGCCTCTCTTTGCGGCCACTCGCCCTGGCCCACCCTGACCTCCCAACCTAAAGATTTCCAAATTTTGTTGGATTTCTCCAAAACTACAGTGGTCAGAAGCCAGATCCCAGCTCGGCCTTATAGCCCCAAACGCCAGCTTTCATCTGATGCCCAGAGCCTGGCCAAATGACTTCTTTTTCCCCTGAAAAATGGCCTCTCTTTGCGGCCACTCGCCCTGGTCCACCCTGACCACCCAACCTAAAAATTTCCAAATTTTGTTGGATTTCTCCAAAACTACAGTGGTCAGAAGCCAGATCCCAGCTCGGCCTTATAGCCCCAAAGGCCAGCTTTCATCTGATGCCCAGAGCCTGGCCAAATGACTTCTTTTTCCCCTGCAAAATGGCCTCTCTTTGCGGCCACTCGCCCTGGTCCACCCTGACCACCCAACCTAAAAATTTCCAAATTTTGTTGGATTTCTCCAAAACTACAGTGGTCAGAAGCTAGATCCCAGCTCGGCCTTATAGCCCCAAAGGCCAGCTTTCACCTGATGCCCAGAGGTTGGCCAAATGACTTCTTTTTCCCCTGCAAAATGGCCTCTCTTTGAGGCCACTCGCCCTGGCCCACCCTGACCACCCAACCTAAAAATTTCCAAATTTTGTTGGATTTCTCCAAAACTACAGTGGTCAGAAGCTAGATCCCAGCTCGGCCTTATAGCCCCAAACGCCAGCTTTCATCTGATGCCCAGAGATTGGCCAAATGACTTCTTTTTCCCCTGCAAAACGGCCTCTCTTTGAGGCCACTTGCCCTGTCCCACCCTGACCTCCCAACCTAAAAATTTCCAAATTTTGTTGGATTTCTCCAAAACTACAGTGTTCAGAAGCCAGATCCCAGCTCGGCCTTATAGCCCCAAACGCCAGCTTTCATCTGATGCCCAGAGCCTGGCCAAATGATTTCTTTTTCCCCTGCAAAATGGCCTCTCTTTGCGGCCACTCGCCCTGGCCCACCCTGACCACCCAACCTAAAAATTTCCAAATTTTGTTGGATTTCTCCAAAACTACAGTGGTCAAAAGCCAGATCCCAGCTCGGCCTTATAGCCCCAAAGGCCAGCTTTCATCTGATGTCCAGAGGTTGGCCAAATGACTTCTTTTTCCCCTGCAAAATGGCCTCTCTTTGCGGCCACTCGCCCTGGCCCACCCTGACCTCCCAACCTAAAGATTTCCAAATTTTGTTGGATTTCTCCAAAACTACAGTGGTCAGAAGCTAGATCCCAGCTCGGCCTTATAGCCCCAAAGGCCAGCTTTCACCTGATGCCCAGAGGTTGGCCAAATGACTTCTTTTTCCCCTGCAAAATGGCCTCTCTTTGAGGCCACTCGCCCTGGCCCACCCTGACCACCCAACCTAAAAATTTCCAAATTTTGTTGGATTTCTCCAAAACTACAGTGGTCAGAAGCTAGATCCCAGCTCGGCCTTATAGCCCCAAATGCCAGCTTTCATCTGATGCCCAGAGGTTGGCCAAATGACTTCTTTTTCCCCTGCAAAACGGCCTCTCTTTGAGGCCACTCGCTCTGGCCCACCCTGACCTCCCAACCTAAAAATTTCCAAATTTTTTTGGATTTCTCCAAAACTACAGTGTTCAGAAGCCAGATCCCAGCTCGGCCTTATAGCCCCAAACGCCAGCTTTCATCTGATGCCCAGAGCCTGGCCAAATGATTTCTTTTTCCCCTGCAAAATGGCCTCTCTTTGCGGCCACTCGCCCTGGCCCACCCTGACCACCCAACCTAAAAATTTCCAAATTTTGTTGGATTTCTCCAAAACTACAGTGGTCAAAAGCCAGATCCCAGCTCGGCCTTATAGCCCCAAAGGCCAGCTTTCATCTGATGTCCAGAGCCTGGCCAAATGACTTCTTTTTCCCCTGCAAAATGGCCTCTCTTTGCGGCCACTCGCCCTGGCCCACCCTGACCTCCCAACCTAAAAAGATTTCCAAATTTTGTTGGATTTCTCCAAAACTACAGTGGTCAGAAGCTAGATCCCAGCTCGGCCTTATAGCCCCAAACGCCAGCTTTCATCTGATGCCCAGAGCCTGGCCAAATGACTTCTTTTTCCCCTGCAAAATGGCCTCTCTTTGCGGCCACTCGCCCTGGTCCACCCTGACCACCCAACCTAAAAATTTCCAAATTTTGTTGGATTTCTCCAAAACTACAGTGGTCAGAAGCTAGATCCCAGCTCGGCCTTATAGCCCCAAATGCCAGCTTTCATCTGATGCCCAGAGGTTGGCCAAATGACTTCTTTTTCCCCTGCAAAATGGCCTCTCTTTGAGGCCACTCGCCCTGGCCCACCCTGACCACCCAACCTAAAAATTTCCAAATTTTGTCGGATTTCTCCAAAACTAAAGTGGTCAGAAGCCAGATCCCAGCTCGGCCTTATAGCCCCAACGGCCAGCTTTCATCTGATGCCCAGAGGTTGGCCAAATGACTTATTTTTCCCCTGCAAAATGGCCTCTCTTTGCGGCCACTCGCCCTGGCCCACCCTGACCACCCAACCTAAAAATTTCCAAATTTTGTTGGATTTCTCCAAAACTACAGTGGTCAGAAGCTAGATCCCAGCTCGGCCTTATAGCCCCAAATGCCAGCTTTCATCTGATGCCCAGAGGTTGGCCAAATGACTTCTTTTTCCCCTGCAAAACGGCCTCTCTTTGAGGCCACTCGCTCTGGCCCACCCAGACCTCCCAACCTAAAAATTTCCAAATTTTTTTGGATTTCTCCAAAACTACAGTGTTCAGAAGCCAGATCCCAGCTCGGCCTTATAGCCCCAAACGCCAGCTTTCATCTGATGCCCAGAGGTTGGCCAAATGATTTCTTTTTCCCCTGCAAAATGGCCTCTCTTTGCGGCCACTTGCCCTGGCCCACCCTGACCACCCAACCTAAAAATTTCCAAATTTTGTTGGATTTCTCCAAAACTACAGTGGTCAAAAGCCAGATCCCAGCTCGGCCTTATAGCCCCAAAGGCCAGCTTTCATCTGATGTCCAGAGCCTGGCCAAATGACTTCTTTTTCCCCTGCAAAATGGCCTCTCTTTGCGGCCACTCGCCCTGGCCCACCCTGACCTCCCAACCTAAAAATTTCCAAATTTTGTTGGATTTCTCCAAAACTACAGTGGTCAGAAGCCAGATCCCAGCTCGGCCTTATAGCCCCAAAGGCCAGCTTTCATCTGATGCCCAGAGGTTGGCCAAATGACTTCTTTTTCCCCTGCAAAATGGCCTCTCTTTGCGGCCACTCGCCCTGGCCCTCCCTGAACACCCAACCTAAAAATTTCCAAATTTTGTGGGATTTCTCCAAAACTAAAGTGGTCAGAAGCCAGATCCCAGCTCGGCCTTATAGCCCCAAAGGTCAGCTTTCATCTGATGCCCAGAGGTTGGGCAAATTACTTCTTTTTCCTCTGCAATACGGCCTCTATTTGCGGCCACTCGCCCTGGCCCACCCTGACCACCCAACCTAATAATTTCCATATTTTGTTGGATTTCTCCAAAACTACAGTGGTCAGAAGCCAGATCCCAGCTCGGCCTTATAGACCCAAAGGCCAGCTTTCATCTGGTGCCCAGAGCCTGCCCAAATGACTTATTTTTCCCCTGCAAAATGGCCTCTCTTTGCGGCCACTCGCCCTGGCCCACCCTGACCACCCAACCTAAAAATTTCCAAATTTTGTTGGATTTCTCCAAAACTACAGTGGTCAGAAGCTCGATCCCAGCTCGGCCTTATAGCCCCAAAGGCCAGCTTTCATCTGATGCCCAGAGGATGGGCAAATGACTTCTTTTTCCTCTGCAAAATGGCCTCTCGTTGCGGCCACCCGCCCTGGCCCACCCTGACCACCCAACCTAAAAATTTCCAAATTTTGTTGGATTTCTCCAAAACTACAGTGGTCAGAAGCCATATCCCAGCTCGGCCTTATAGCCCCAAACGCCAGCTTTCATCTGATGCCCAGAGCCTGGCCAAATGACTTCTTTTTCCTCTGCAAAATGGCCTCTCTTTGCGGCCACTCGCCCTGGTCCACCCTGACCACCCAACCTAAAAATTTCCAAATTTTGTTGGATTTCTCCAAAACTACAGTGGTCAGAAGCTAGATCCCAGCTCGGCCTTATAGCCCCAAAGGCCAGCTTTCATCTGATGCCCAGAGGTTGGCCAAATGACTTCTTTTTCCCCTGCAAAATGGCCTCTCTTTGAGGCCACTCGCCCTGGCCCACCCTGACCACCCAACCTAAAAATTTCCAAATTTTGTTGGATTTCTCCAAAACTAAAGTGGTCAGAAGCCAGATCCCAGCTCGGCCTTATAGCCCCAAAGGCCAGCTTTCATCTGATGCCCAGAGCCTGCCCAAATGACTTATTTTTCCCCTGCAAAATGGCCTCTCTTTGCGGCCACTCGCCCTGGCCCACCCTGACCACCCAACCTAAAAATTTCCAAATTTTGTTGGATTTCTCCAAAACTACAGTGGTCAAAAGCCGGATCCCAGCTCGGCCTTATAACCCCAAAGGCCAGCTTTCATCTGATGTCCAGAGCCTGGCCAAATGACTTCTTTTTCCCCTGCAAAATGGCCTCTCTTTGCGGCCACTCGCCCTGGCCCACCCTGACCACCCAACCTAAAAATTTCCAAATTTTGTTGGATTTCTCCAAAACTACAGTGGTCAGAAGCTAGATCCCAGCTCGGCCTTATAGCCCCAAATGCCAGCTTTCATCTGATGCCCAGAGGTTGGCCAAATGACTTCTTTTTCCCCTGCAAAATGGCCTCTCTTTGAGGTCACTCGCCCTGGCCCACCCTGACTACCCAGCCTAAAAATTTCCAAATTTTGTTGGATTTCTCCAAAACTACAGTGGTCAGAAGCCAGATCCCAGCTCGGCCTTATAGACCCAAAGGCCAGCTTTCATCTGGTGCCCAGAGCCTGCCCAAATGAATTATTTTTCCCCTGCAAAATGGCCTCTCTTTGCGGCCACTCGCCCTGGCCCACCCTGACCACCCAACCTAAAAATTTCCAAATTTTGTTGGATTTCTCCAAAACTACAGTGGTCAGAAGCTCGATCCCAGCTCGGCCTTATAGCCCCAAAGGCCAGCTTTCATCTGATGCCCAGAGGATGGGCAAATGACTTCTTTTTCCTCTGCAAAATGGCCTCTCGTTGCGGCCACCCGCCCTGGCCCACCCTGACCACCCAACCTAAAAATTTCCAAATTTTGTTGGATTTCTCCAAAACTACAGTGGTCAGAAGCCATATCCCAGCTCGGCCTTATAGCCCCAAACGCCAGCTTTCATCTGATGCCCAGAGCCTGGCCAAATGACTTCTTTTTCCTCTGCAAAATGGCCTCTCTTTGCGGCCACTCGCCCTGGTCCACCCTGACCACCCAACCTAAAAATTTCCAAATTTTGTTGGATTTCTCCAAAACTACAGTGGTCAGAAGCTAGATCCCAGCTCGGCCTTATAGCCCCAAAGGCCAGCTTTCATCTGATGCCCAGAGGTTGGCCAAATGACTTCTTTTTCCCCTGCAAAATGGCCTCTCTTTGAGGCCACTCGCCCTGGCCCACCCTGACCACCCAACCTAAAAATTTCCAAATTTTGTTGGATTTCTCCAAAACTAAAGTGGTCAGAAGCCAGATCCCAGCTCGGCCTTATAGCCCCAAAGGCCAGCTTTCATCTGATGCCCAGAGCCTGCCCAAATGACTTATTTTTCCCCTGCAAAATGGCCTCTCTTTGCGGCCACTCGCCCTGGCCCACCCTGACCACCCAACCTAAAAATTTCCAAATTTTGTTGGATTTCTCCAAAACTACAGTGGTCAAAAGCCGGATCCCAGCTCGGCCTTATAACCCCAAAGGCCAGCTTTCATCTGATGTCCAGAGCCTGGCCAAATGACTTCTTTTTCCCCTGCAAAATGGCCTCTCTTTGCGGCCACTCGCCCTGGCCCACCCTGACCACCCAACCTAAAAATTTCCAAATTTTGTTGGATTTCTCCAAAACTACAGTGGTCAGAAGCTAGATCCCAGCTCGGCCTTATAGCCCCAAATGCCAGCTTTCATCTGATGCCCAGAGGTTGGCCAAATGACTTCTTTTTCCCCTGCAAAATGGCCTCTCTTTGAGGTCACTCGCCCTGGCCCACCCTGAATACCCAGCCTAAAAATTTCCAAATTTTGTTGGATTTCTCCAAAACTACAGTGGTCAGAAGCCAGATCCCAGCTCGGCCTTATAGCCCCAAATGCCAGCTTTCATCTGATGCCCAGAGGTTGGCCAAATGACTTCTTTTTCCCCTGCAAAATGGCCTCTCTTTGCGGCCACTCGCCCTGGCCCACCCTGACCACCCAACCTAAAAATTTCCAAATTTTGTTGGATTTCTCCAAAACTACAGTGTTCAGAAGCCAGATCCCAGCTCGGCCTTATAGCCCCAAACGCCAGCTTTCATCTGATGCCCAGAGCCTGGCCAAATGATTTCTTTTTCCCCTGCAAAATGGCCTCTCTTTGCGGCCACTCGCCCTGGCCCACCCTGAGCACCCAACCTAAAAATTTCCAAATTTTGTTGGATTTCTCCAAAACTACAGTGGTCAAAAGCCAGATCCCAGCTCGGCCTTATAGCCCCAAAGGCCAGCTTTCATCTGATGTCCAGAGCCTGGTCAAATGACTTCTTTTTCCCCTGCAAAATGGCCTCTCTTTGCGGCCACTCGCCCTGGCCCACCCTGACCTCCCAACCTAAAAATTTCCAAATTTTGCTGGATTTCTCCAAAACTACAGTGGTCAGAAGCCATATCCCAGCTCGGCCTTATAGCCCCAAAGGCCAGCTTTCATCTGATGCCCAGAGGTTGGCCAAATGACTTATTTTTCCCCTGCAAAATGGCCTCTCTTTGCGGCCACTCGCCCTGGCCCTCCCTGAACACCCAACCTAAAAATTTCCAAATTTTGTGGGATTTCTCCAAAACTAAAGTGGTCAGAAGCCAGATCCCAGCTCGGCCTTATAGCCCCAAACGCCAGCTTTCATCTGATGCCCAGAGGTTGGCCAAATGACTTCTTTTTCCCCTGCAAAATGGCCTCTCTTTGAGGTCACTCGCCCTGGCCCACCCTGACTACCCAGCCTAAAAATTTCCAAATTTTGTTGGATTTCTCCAAAACTACAGTGGTCAGAAGCCAGATCCCAGCTCGGCCTTATAGCCCCAAATGCCAGCTTTCATCTGATGCCCAGAGGTTGGCCAAATGACTTCTTTTTCCCCTGCAAAATGGCCTCTCTTTGCGGCCACTCGCCCTGGCCCACCCTGACCACCCAACCTAAAAATTTCCAAATTTTGTTGGATTTCTCCAAAACTACAGTGTTCAGAAGCCAGATCCCAGCTCGGCCTTATAGCCCCAAACGCCAGCTTTCATCTGATGCCCAGAGCCTGGCCAAATGATTTCTTTTTCCCCTGCAAAATGGCCTCTCTTTGCGGCCACTCGCCCTGGCCCACCCTGACCACCCAACCTAAAAATTTCCAAATTTTGTTGGATTTCTCCAAAACTACAGTGGTCAAAAGCCAGATCCCAGCTCGGCCTTATAGCCCCAAAGGCCAGCTTTCATCTGATGTCCAGAGCCTGGTCAAATGACTTCTTTTTCCCCTGCAAAATGGCCTCTCTTTGCGGCCACTCGCCCTGGCCCACCCTGACCTCCCAACCTAAAAATTTCCAAATTTTGCTGGATTTCTCCAAAACTACAGTGGTCAGAAGCCATATCCCAGCTCGGCCTTATAGCCCCAAAGGCCAGCTTTCATCTGATGCCCAGAGGTTGGCCAAATGACTTATTTTTCCCCTGCAAAATGGCCTCTCTTTGCGGCCACTCGCCCTGGCCCTCCCTGAACACCCAACCTAAAAATTTCCAAATTTTGTGGGATTTCTCCAAAACTAAAGTGGTCAGAAGCCAGATCCCAGCTCGGCCTTATAGCCCCAAACGCCAGCTTTCATCTGATGCCCAGAGGTTGGCCAAATGACTTCTTTTTCCCCTGCAAAATGGCCTCTCTTTGCGGCCACTCGCCCTGGCCCTCCCTGAACACCCAACCTAAAAATTTCCAAATTTTGTGGGATTTCTCCAAAACTAAAGTGGTCAGAAGCCAGATCCCAGCTCGGCCTTATAGCCCCAAAGGTCAGCTTTCATCTGATGCCCAGAGGTTGGCCAAATGACTTCTTTTTCCTCTGCAATACGGCCTCTATTTGCGGCCACTCGCCCTGGCCCACCCTGACCACCCAACCTAATAATTTCCATATTTTGTTGGATTTCTCCAAAACTACAGTGGTCAGAAGCCAGATCCCAGCTCGGCCTTATAGCCCCAAAGGCCAGCTTTCATCTGATGCCCAGAGCCTGCCCAAATGAATTATTTTTCCCCTGCAAAATGGCCTCTCTTTGCGGCCACTCGCCCTGGCCCACCCTGAACACCCAACCTAAAAATTTCCAAATTTTGTTGGATTTCTCCAAAACTACAGTGGTCAGAAGCTCGATCCCAGCTCGGCCTTATAGCCCCAAAGGCCAGCTTTCATCTGATGCCCAGAGGATGGGCAAATGACTTCTTTTTCCTCTGCAAAATGGCCTCTCGTTGCGGCCACTCGCCCTGGCCCACCCTGACCACCCAACCTAAAAATTTCCAAATTTTGTTGGATTTCTCCAAAACTACAGTGGTCAGAAGCCATATCCCAGCTCGGCCTTATAGCCCCAAACGCCAGCTTTCATCTGATGCCCAGAGCCTGGCCAAATGACTTCTTTTTCCTCTGCAAAATGGCCTCTCTTTGCGGCCACTCGCCCTGGTCCACCCTGACCACCCAACCTAAAAATTTCCAAATTTTGTTGGATTTCTCCAAAACTACAGTGGTCAGAAGCTAGATCCCAGCTCGGCCTTATAGCCCCAAAGGCCAGCTTTCATCTGATGCCCAGAGGTTGGCCAAATGACTTCTTTTTCCCCTGCAAAATGGCCTCTGTTTGAGGCCACTCGCCCTGGCCCACCCTGACCACCCAACCTAAAAATTTCCAAATTTTGTTGGATTTCTCCAAAACTAAAGTGGTCAGAAGCCAGATCCCAGCTCGGCCTTATAGCCCCAAAGGCCAGCTTTCATCTGATGCCCAGAGGTTGGCCAAATGACTTCTTTTTCCCCTGCAAAATGGCCTCTCTTTGCGGCCACTCGCCCTGGCCCACCCTGACCACCCAACCTAAAAATTTCCAAATTTTGTTGGATTTCTCCAAAACTACAGTGGTCAAAAGCCGGATCCCAGCTCAGCCTTATAGCCCCAAAGGCCAGCTTTCATCTGATGTCCAGAGCCTGGCCAAATGACTTCTTTTTCCCCTGCAAAATGGCCTCTCTTTGCGGCCACTCGCCCTGGCCCACCCTGACCACCCAACCTAAAAATTTCCAAATTTTGTTGGATTTCTCCAAAACTACAGTGGTCAGAAGCTAGATCCCAGCTCGGCCTTATAGCCCCAAATGCCAGCTTTCATCTGATGCCCAGAGGTTGGCCAAATGACTTCTTTTTCCCCTGCAAAATGGCCTCTCTTTGAGGTCACTCGCCCTGGCCCACCCTGACCACCCAGCCTAAAAATTTCCAAATTTTGTTGGATTTCTCCAAAACTACAGTGGTCAGAAGCCAGATCCCAGCTCGGCCTTATAGCCCCAAATGCCAGCTTTCATCTGATGCCCAGAGGTTGGCCAAATGACTTCTTTTTCCCCTGCAAAATGGCCTCTCTTTGAGGCCACTCGCCCTGGCCCACCCTGACCACCCAACCTAAAAATTTCCAAATTTTGTTGGATTTCTCCAAAACTACAGTGTTCAGAAGCCAGATCCCAGCTCGGCCTTATAGCCCCAAACGCCAGCTTTCATCTGATGCCCAGAGCCTGGCCAAATGATTTCTTTTTCCCCTGCAAAATGGCCTCTGTTTGCGGCCACTCGCCCTGGCCCACCCTGACCACCCAACCTAAAAATTTCCAAATTTTGTTGGATTTCTCCAAAACTACAGTGGTCAAAAGCCAGATCCCAGCTCGGCCTTATAGCCCCAAAGGCCAGCTTTCATCTGATGTCCAGAGCCTGGTCAAATGACTTCTTTTTCCCCTGCAAAATGGCCTCTCTTTGCGGCCACTCGCCCTGGCCCACCCTGACCTCCCAACCTAAAAATTTCCAAATTTTGTTGGATTTCTCCAAAACTACAGTGGTCAGAAGCCATATCCCAGCTCGGCCTTATAGCCCCAAAGGCCAGCTTTCATCTGATGCCCAGAGGTTGGCCAAATGACTTCTTTTTCCCCTGCCAAATGGCCTCTCTTTGCGGCCACTCGCCCTGGCCCTCCCTGAACACCCAACCTAAAAATTTCCAAATTTTGTGGGATTTCTCCAAAACTAAAGTGGTCAGAAGCCAGATCCCAGCTCGGCCTTATAGCCCCAAAGGTCAGCTTTCATCTGATGCCCAGAGGTTGGGCAAATTACTTCTTTTTCCTCTGCAATACGGCCTCTATTTACGGCCACTCGCCCTGGCCCACCCTGACCACCCAACCTAATAATTTCCATATTTTGTTGGATTTCTCCAAAACTACAGTGGTCAGAAGCCAGATCCCAGCTCGGCCTTATAGCCCCAAAGGCCAGCTTTCATCTGGTGCCCAGAGCCTGCCCAAATGAATTATTTTTCCCCTGCAAAATGGCCTCTCTTTGAGGCCACTTGCCCTGTCCCACCCTGAACACCCAACCTAAAAATTTCCAAATTTTGCTGGATTTCTCCAAAACTACAGTGGTCAGAAGCCAGATCCCAGCTCGGCCTTATAGCCCCAAATGCCAGCTTTCATCTGATGCCCAGAGGTTGGCCAAAGGACTTCTTTTTCCCCTGCAAAATGGCCTCTCTTTGAGGCCACTCGCCCTGGCCCACCCTGACCACCCTACCTAAAAATTTCCAAATTTTGTCGGATTTCTCCAAAACTAAAGTGGTCAGAAGCCAGATCCCAGCTCGGCCTTATAGCCCCAACGGCCAGCTTTCATCTGATGCCCAGAGGTTGGCCAAATGACTTATTTTTCCCCTGCAAAATGGCCTCTCTTTGCGGCCACTCGCCCTGGCCCACCCTGACCACCCAACCTAAAAATTTCCAAATTTTGTTGGATTTCTCCAAAACTACAGTGGTCAGAAGCCAGATCCCAGCTCGGCCTTATAGCCCCAAATGCCAGCTTTCATCTGATGCCCAGAGGTTGGCCAAATGACTTCTTTTTCCCCTGCAAAACGGCCTCTCTTTGAGGCCACTCGCCCTGGCCCACCCTGACCACCCAACCTAAAAATTTCCAAATTTTGTTGGATTTCTCCAAAACTACAGTGGTCAGAAGCCAGATCCCAGCTCGGCCTTATAGCCCCAAACGCCAGCTTTCATCTGATGCCCAGAGCCTGGCCAAATGATTTCTTTTTCCCCTGCAAAATGGCCTCTCTTTGCGGCCACTTGCCCTGGCCCACCCTGACCACCCAACCTAAAAATTTCCAAATTTTGTTGGATTTCTCCAAAACTACAGTGGTCAGAAGCCAGATCCCAGCTCGGCCTTATAGCCCCAAATGCCAGCTTTCATCTGATGCCCAGAGGTTGGCCAAATGACTTCTTTTTCCCCTGCAAAATGGCCTCTCTTTGCGGCCACTCGCCCTGGCCCACCCTGACCACCCAACCTAAAAATTTCCAAATTTTGTTGGATTTCTCCAAAACTACAGTGTTCAGAAGCCAGATCCCAGCTCGGCCTTATAGCCCCAAACGCCAGCTTTCATCTGATGCCCAGAGCCTGGCCAAATGATTTCTTTTTCCCCTGCAAAATGGCCTCTCTTTGCGGCCACTCGCCCTGGCCCACCCTGAGCACCCAACCTAAAAATTTCCAAATTTTGTTGGATTTCTCCAAAACTACAGTGGTCAAAAGCCAGATCCCAGCTCGGCCTTATAGCCCCAAAGGCCAGCTTTCATCTGATGTCCAGAGCCTGGTCAAATGACTTCTTTTTCCCCTGCAAAATGGCCTCTCTTTGCGGCCACTCGCCCTGGCCCACCCTGACCTCCCAACCTAAAAATTTCCAAATTTTGCTGGATTTCTCCAAAACTACAGTGGTCAGAAGCCATATCCCAGCTCGGCCTTATAGCCCCAAAGGCCAGCTTTCATCTGATGCCCAGAGGTTGGCCAAATGACTTATTTTTCCCCTGCAAAATGGCCTCTCTTTGCGGCCACTCGCCCTGGCCCTCCCTGAACACCCAACCTAAAAATTTCCAAATTTTGTGGGATTTCTCCAAAACTAAAGTGGTCAGAAGCCAGATCCCAGCTCGGCCTTATAGCCCCAAACGCCAGCTTTCATCTGATGCCCAGAGGTTGGCCAAATGACTTCTTTTTCCCCTGCAAAATGGCCTCTCTTTGAGGTCACTCGCCCTGGCCCACCCTGACTACCCAGCCTAAAAATTTCCAAATTTTGTTGGATTTCTCCAAAACTACAGTGGTCAGAAGCCAGATCCCAGCTCGGCCTTATAGCCCCAAATGCCAGCTTTCATCTGATGCCCAGAGGTTGGCCAAATGACTTCTTTTTCCCCTGCAAAATGGCCTCTCTTTGCGGCCACTCGCCCTGGCCCACCCTGACCACCCAACCTAAAAATTTCCAAATTTTGTTGGATTTCTCCAAAACTACAGTGTTCAGAAGCCAGATCCCAGCTCGGCCTTATAGCCCCAAACGCCAGCTTTCATCTGATGCCCAGAGCCTGGCCAAATGATTTCTTTTTCCCCTGCAAAATGGCCTCTCTTTGCGGCCACTCGCCCTGGCCCACCCTGACCACCCAACCTAAAAATTTCCAAATTTTGTTGGATTTCTCCAAAACTACAGTGGTCAAAAGCCAGATCCCAGCTCGGCCTTATAGCCCCAAAGGCCAGCTTTCATCTGATGTCCAGAGCCTGGTCAAATGACTTCTTTTTCCCCTGCAAAATGGCCTCTCTTTGCGGCCACTCGCCCTGGCCCACCCTGACCTCCCAACCTAAAAATTTCCAAATTTTGCTGGATTTCTCCAAAACTACAGTGGTCAGAAGCCATATCCCAGCTCGGCCTTATAGCCCCAAAGGCCAGCTTTCATCTGATGCCCAGAGGTTGGCCAAATGACTTATTTTTCCCCTGCAAAATGGCCTCTCTTTGCGGCCACTCGCCCTGGCCCTCCCTGAACACCCAACCTAAAAATTTCCAAATTTTGTGGGATTTCTCCAAAACTAAAGTGGTCAGAAGCCAGATCCCAGCTCGGCCTTATAGCCCCAAACGCCAGCTTTCATCTGATGCCCAGAGGTTGGCCAAATGACTTCTTTTTCCCCTGCAAAATGGCCTCTCTTTGCGGCCACTCGCCCTGGCCCTCCCTGAACACCCAACCTAAAAATTTCCAAATTTTGTGGGATTTCTCCAAAACTAAAGTGGTCAGAAGCCAGATCCCAGCTCGGCCTTATAGCCCCAAAGGTCAGCTTTCATCTGATGCCCAGAGGTTGGCCAAATGACTTCTTTTTCCTCTGCAATACGGCCTCTATTTGCGGCCACTCGCCCTGGCCCACCCTGACCACCCAACCTAATAATTTCCATATTTTGTTGGATTTCTCCAAAACTACAGTGGTCAGAAGCCAGATCCCAGCTCGGCCTTATAGCCCCAAAGGCCAGCTTTCATCTGATGCCCAGAGCCTGCCCAAATGAATTATTTTTCCCCTGCAAAATGGCCTCTCTTTGCGGCCACTCGCCCTGGCCCACCCTGAACACCCAACCTAAAAATTTCCAAATTTTGTTGGATTTCTCCAAAACTACAGTGGTCAGAAGCTCGATCCCAGCTCGGCCTTATAGCCCCAAAGGCCAGCTTTCATCTGATGCCCAGAGGATGGGCAAATGACTTCTTTTTCCTCTGCAAAATGGCCTCTCGTTGCGGCCACTCGCCCTGGCCCACCCTGACCACCCAACCTAAAAATTTCCAAATTTTGTTGGATTTCTCCAAAACTACAGTGGTCAGAAGCCATATCCCAGCTCGGCCTTATAGCCCCAAACGCCAGCTTTCATCTGATGCCCAGAGCCTGGCCAAATGACTTCTTTTTCCTCTGCAAAATGGCCTCTCTTTGCGGCCACTCGCCCTGGTCCACCCTGACCACCCAACCTAAAAATTTCCAAATTTTGTTGGATTTCTCCAAAACTACAGTGGTCAGAAGCTAGATCCCAGCTCGGCCTTATAGCCCCAAAGGCCAGCTTTCATCTGATGCCCAGAGGTTGGCCAAATGACTTCTTTTTCCCCTGCAAAATGGCCTCTGTTTGAGGCCACTCGCCCTGGCCCACCCTGACCACCCAACCTAAAAATTTCCAAATTTTGTTGGATTTCTCCAAAACTAAAGTGGTCAGAAGCCAGATCCCAGCTCGGCCTTATAGCCCCAAAGGCCAGCTTTCATCTGATGCCCAGAGGTTGGCCAAATGACTTCTTTTTCCCCTGCAAAATGGCCTCTCTTTGCGGCCACTCGCCCTGGCCCACCCTGACCACCCAACCTAAAAATTTCCAAATTTTGTTGGATTTCTCCAAAACTACAGTGGTCAAAAGCCGGATCCCAGCTCAGCCTTATAGCCCCAAAGGCCAGCTTTCATCTGATGTCCAGAGCCTGGCCAAATGACTTCTTTTTCCCCTGCAAAATGGCCTCTCTTTGCGGCCACTCGCCCTGGCCCACCCTGACCACCCAACCTAAAAATTTCCAAATTTTGTTGGATTTCTCCAAAACTACAGTGGTCAGAAGCTAGATCCCAGCTCGGCCTTATAGCCCCAAATGCCAGCTTTCATCTGATGCCCAGAGGTTGGCCAAATGACTTCTTTTTCCCCTGCAAAATGGCCTCTCTTTGAGGTCACTCGCCCTGGCCCACCCTGACCACCCAGCCTAAAAATTTCCAAATTTTGTTGGATTTCTCCAAAACTACAGTGGTCAGAAGCCAGATCCCAGCTCGGCCTTATAGCCCCAAATGCCAGCTTTCATCTGATGCCCAGAGGTTGGCCAAATGACTTCTTTTTCCCCTGCAAAATGGCCTCTCTTTGAGGCCACTCGCCCTGGCCCACCCTGACCACCCAACCTAAAAATTTCCAAATTTTGTTGGATTTCTCCAAAACTACAGTGTTCAGAAGCCAGATCCCAGCTCGGCCTTATAGCCCCAAACGCCAGCTTTCATCTGATGCCCAGAGCCTGGCCAAATGATTTCTTTTTCCCCTGCAAAATGGCCTCTGTTTGCGGCCACTCGCCCTGGCCCACCCTGACCACCCAACCTAAAAATTTCCAAATTTTGTTGGATTTCTCCAAAACTACAGTGGTCAAAAGCCAGATCCCAGCTCGGCCTTATAGCCCCAAAGGCCAGCTTTCATCTGATGTCCAGAGCCTGGTCAATGACTTCTTTTTCCCCTGCAAAATGGCCTCTCTTTGCGGCCACTCGCCCTGGCCCACCCTGACCTCCCAACCTAAAAATTTCCAAATTTTGTTGGATTTCTCCAAAACTACAGTGGTCAGAAGCCATATCCCAGCTCGGCCTTATAGCCCCAAAGGCCAGCTTTCATCTGATGCCCAGAGGTTGGCCAAATGACTTCTTTTTCCCCTGCCAAATGGCCTCTCTTTGCGGCCACTCGCCCTGGCCCTCCCTGAACACCCAACCTAAAAATTTCCAAATTTTGTGGGATTTCTCCAAAACTAAAGTGGTCAGAAGCCAGATCCCAGCTCGGCCTTATAGCCCCAAAGGTCAGCTTTCATCTGATGCCCAGAGGTTGGGCAAATTACTTCTTTTTCCTCTGCAATACGGCCTCTATTTACGGCCACTCGCCCTGGCCCACCCTGACCACCCAACCTAATAATTTCCATATTTTGTTGGATTTCTCCAAAACTACAGTGGTCAGAAGCCAGATCCCAGCTCGGCCTTATAGCCCCAAAGGCCAGCTTTCATCTGGTGCCCAGAGCCTGCCCAAATGAATTATTTTTCCCCTGCAAAATGGCCTCTCTTTGAGGCCACTTGCCCTGTCCCACCCTGAACACCCAACCTAAAAATTTCCAAATTTTGCTGGATTTCTCCAAAACTACAGTGGTCAGAAGCCAGATCCCAGCTCGGCCTTATAGCCCCAAATGCCAGCTTTCATCTGATGCCCAGAGGTTGGCCAAAGGACTTCTTTTTCCCCTGCAAAATGGCCTCTCTTTGAGGCCACTCGCCCTGGCCCACCCTGACCACCCTACCTAAAAATTTCCAAATTTTGTCGGATTTCTCCAAAACTAAAGTGGTCAGAAGCCAGATCCCAGCTCGGCCTTATAGCCCCAACGGCCAGCTTTCATCTGATGCCCAGAGGTTGGCCAAATGACTTATTTTTCCCCTGCAAAATGGCCTCTCTTTGCGGCCACTCGCCCTGGCCCACCCTGACCACCCAACCTAAAAATTTCCAAATTTTGTTGGATTTCTCCAAAACTACAGTGGTCAGAAGCCAGATCCCAGCTCGGCCTTATAGCCCCAAATGCCAGCTTTCATCTGATGCCCAGAGGTTGGCCAAATGACTTCTTTTTCCCCTGCAAAACGGCCTCTCTTTGAGGCCACTCGCCCTGGCCCACCCTGACCACCCAACCTAAAAATTTCCAAATTTTGTTGGATTTCTCCAAAACTACAGTGGTCAGAAGCCAGATCCCAGCTCGGCCTTATAGCCCCAAACGCCAGCTTTCATCTGATGCCCAGAGCCTGGCCAAATGATTTCTTTTTCCCCTGCAAAATGGCCTCTCTTTGCGGCCACTTGCCCTGGCCCACCCTGACCACCCAACCTAAAAATTTCCAAATTTTGTTGGATTTCTCCAAAACTACAGTGGTCAAAAGCCAGATCCCAGCTCGGCCTTATAGCCCCAAAGGCCAGCTTTCATCTGATGTCCAGAGCCTGGCCAAATGACTTCTTTTTCCCCTGCAAAATGGCCTCTCTTTGCGGCCACTCGCCCTGGCCCACCCTGACCTCCCAACCTAAAAATTTCCAAATTTTGTTGGATTTCTCCAAAACTACAGTGGTCAGAAGCCAGATCCCAGCTCGGCCTTATAGCCCCAAAGGCCAGCTTTCATCTGATGTCCAGAGCCTGGCCAAATGACTTCTTTTTCCCCTGCAAAATGGCCTCTCTTTGCGGCCACTCGCCCTGGCCCTTCCTGAACACCCAACCTAAAAATTTCCAAATTTTGTGGGATTTCTCCAAAACTAAAGTGGTCAGAAGCCAGATCCCAGCTCGGCCTTATAGCCCCAAAGGTCAGCTTTCATCTGATGCCCAGAGGTTGGGCAAATTACTTCTTTTTCCTCTGCAATACGGCCTCTATTTGCGGCCACTCGCCCTGGCCCACCCTGACCACCCAACCTAAAAATTTCCAAATTTTGTTGGATTTCTCCAAAACTACAGTGGTCAAAAGCCAGATCCCAGCTCGGCCTTATAGCCCCAAACGCCAGCTTTCATCTGATGTCCAGAGCCTGGCCAAATGACTTCTTTTTCCCCTGCAAAATGGCCTCTCTTTGCGGCCACTCGCCCTGGCCCACCCTGACCTCCCAACCTAAAAATTTCCAAATTTTGTTGGATTTCTCCAAAACTACAGTGGTCAGAAGCCATATCCCAGCTCGGCCTTATAGCCCCAAACGCCAGCTTTCATCTGATGCCCAGAGCCTGGCCAAATGACTTCTTTTTCCCCTGCAAAATGGCCTCTCTTTGAGGCCACTTGCCCTGTCCCACCCTGAACACCCAACCTAAAAATTTCCAAATTTTGCTGGATTTCTCCAAAACTACAGTGGTCAGAAGCCAGATCCCAGCTCGGCCTTATAGCCCCAAATGCCAGCTTTCATCTGATGCCCAGAGGTTGGCCAAATGACTTCTTTTTCCCCTGCAAAATGGCCTCTCTTTGAGGCCACTCGCCCTGGCCCACCCTGACCACCCAACCTAAAAATTGCCAAATTTTGTCGGATTTCTCCAAAACTAAAGTGGTCAGAAGCCAGATCCCAGCTCGGCCTTATAGCCCCAACGGCCAGCTTTCATCTGATGCCCAGAGGTTGGCCAAATGACTTATTTTTCCCCTGCAAAATGGCCTCTCTTTGCGGCCACTCGCCCTGGCCCACCCTGACCACCCAACCTAAAAATTTCCAAATTTTGTTGGATTTCTCCAAAACTACAGTGGTCAGAAGCTAGATCCCAGCTCGGCCTTATAGCCCCAAATGCCAGCTTTCATCTGATGCCCAGAGGTTGGCCAAATGACTTCTTTTTCCCCTGCAAAATGGCCTCTCTTTGAGGTCACTCGCCCTGGCCCACCCTGACCACCCAACCTAAAAATTTCCAAATTTTGTTGGATTTCTCCAAAACTACAGTGGTCAGAAGCCGGATCCCAGCTCGGCCTTATAGCCCCAAATGCCAGCTTTCATCTGATGCCCAGAGGTTGGCCAAATGACTTCTTTTTCCCCTGCAAAACGGCCTCTCTTTGAGGCCACTCGCCCTGGCCCACCCTGACCACCCAACCTAAAAATTTCCAAATTTTGTTGGATTTCTCCAAAACTACAGTGTTCAGAAGCCAGATCCCAGCTCGGCCTTATAGCCCCAAACGCCAGCTTTCATCTGATGCCCAGAGCCTGGCCAAATGATTTCTTTTTCCCCTGCAAAATGGCCTCTCTTTGCGGCCACTTGCCCTGGCCCACCCTGAACACCCAACCTAAAAATTTCCAAATTTTGTTGGATTTCTCCAAAACTACAGTGGTCAAAAGCCAGATCCCAGCTCGGCCTTATAGCCCCAAACGCCAGCTTTCATCTGATGTCCAGAGCCTGGCCAAATGACTTCTTTTTCCCCTGCAAAATGGCCTCTCTTTGCGGCCACTCGCCCTGGCCCACCCTGACCTCCCAACCTAAAAATTTCCAAATTTTGTTGGATTTCTCCAAAACTACAGTGGTCAGAAGCCAGATCCCAGCTCGGCCTTATAGCCCCAAAGGCCAGCTTTCATCTGATGCCCAGAGGTTGGCCAAATGACTTCTTTTTCCCCTGCAAAATGGCCTCTCTTTGCGGCCACTCGCCCTGGCCCTTCCTGAACACCCAACCTAAAAATTTCCAAATTTTGTGGGATTTCTCCAAAACTAAAGTGGTCAGAAGCCAGATCCCAGCTCGGCCTTATAGCCCCAAAGGTCAGCTTTCATCTGATGCCTAGAGGTTGGGCAAATTACTTCTTTTTCCTCTGCAATACGGCCTCTATTTGCGGCCACTCGCCCTGGCCCACCCTGACCACCCAACCTAAAAATTTCCAAATTTTGTTGGATTTCTCCAAAACTACAGTGGTCAAAAGCCAGATCCCAGCTCGGCCTTATAGCCCCAAACGCCAGCTTTCATCTGATGTCCAGAGCCTGGCCAAATGACTTCTTTTTCCCCTGCAAAATGGCCTCTCTTTGCGGCCACTCGCCCTGGCCCACCCTGACCTCCCAACCTAAAAATTTCCAAATTTTGTTGGATTTCTCCAAAACTACAGTGGTCAGAAGCCATATCCCAGCTCGGCCTTATAGCCCCAAACGCCAGCTTTCATCTGATGCCCAGAGCCTGGCCAAATGACTTCTTTTTCCTCTGCAAAATGGCCTCTCTTTGCGGCCACTCGCCCTGGTCCACCCTGACCACCCAACCTAAAAATTTCCAAATTTTGTTGGATTTCTCCAAAACTACAGTGGTCAGAAGCTAGATCCCAGCTCGGCCTTATAGCCCCAAAGGCCAGCTTTCATCTGATGCCCAGAGGTTGGCCAAATGACTTCTTTTTCCCCTGCAAAATGGCCTCTCTTTGAGGCCACTCGCCCTGGCCCACCCTGACCACCCAACCTAAAAATTTCCAAATTTTGTTGGATTTCTCAAAACTACAGTGGTCAGAAGCCAGATCCCAGCTCGGCCTTATAGCCCCAAATGCCAGCTTTCATCTGATGCCCAGAGGTTGGCCAAATGACTTATTTTTCCCCTGCAAAATGGCCTCTCTTTGCGGCCACTCGCCCTGGCCCACCCCGACCACCCAACCTAAAAATTTCCAAATTTTGTTGGATTTCTCCAAAACTACAGTGGTCAGAAGCTAGATCCCAGCTCGGCCTTATAGCCCCAAATGCCAGCTTTCATCTGATGCCCAGAGGTTGGCCAAATGACTTCTTTTTCCCCTGCAAAATGGCCTCTCTTTGAGGTCACTCGCCCTGGCCCACCCTGACCACCCAGCCTAAAAATTTCCAAATTTTGTTGGATTTCTCCAAAACTACAGTGGTCAGAAGCCAGATCCCAGCTCGGCCTTATAGCCCCAAATGCCAGCTTTCATCTGATGCCCAGAGGTTGGCCAAATGACTTCTTTTTCCCCTGCAAAACGGCCTCTCTTTGAGGCCACTCGCCCTGGCCCACCCTGACCACCCAACCTAAAAATTTCCAAATTTTGTTGGATTTCTCCAAAACTACAGTGTTCAGAAGCCAGATCCCAGCTCGGCCTTATAGCCCCAAACGCCAGCTTTCATCTGATGCCCAGAGCCTGGCCAAATGATTTCTTTTTCCCCTGCAAAATGGCCTCTCTTTGCGGCCACTCGCCCTGGCCCACCCTGACCACCCAACCTAAAAATTTCCAATTTTGTTGGATTTCTCCAAAACTACAGTGGTCAAAAGCCAGATCCCAGCTCGGCCTTATAGCCCCAAAGGCCAGCTTTCATCTGATGTCCAGAGCCTGGCCAAATGACTTCTTTTTCCCCTGCAAAATGGCCTCTCTTTGCGGCCACTCGCCCTGGCCCACCCTGACCTCCCAATATAAAAATTTCCAAATTTTGTTGGATTTCTCCAAAACTACAGTGGTCAGAAGCCATATCCCAGCTCGGCCTTACAGCCCCAAAGGCCAGCTTTCATCTGATGCCCAGAGGTTGGCCAAAGGACTTCTTTTTCCCCTGCAAAATGGCCTCTCTTTGCGGCCACTCGCCCTGGCCCTCCCTGAACACCCAACCTAAAAATTTCCAAATTTTGTGGGATTTCTCCAAAACTACAGTGGTCAGAAGCCAGATCCCAGCTCGGCCTTATAGCCCCACAGGTCAGCTTTCATCTTATGCCCAGAGGTTGGGCAAATTACTTCTTTTTCCCCTGAAAAACGGCCTCTATTTGCGGCCACTCGCCCTGGCCCACCCTGAACACCCAACCTAATAATTTCCATATTTTGTTGGATTTCTCCAAAACTACAGTGGTCAGAAGCCAGATCCCAGCTCGGCCTTATAGCCCCAAAGGCCAGCTTTCATCTGATGCCCAGAGCCTGCCCAAATGAATTATTTTTCCCCTGCAAAATGGCCTCTCTTTGCGGCCACTCGCCCTGGCCCACCCTGACCACCCAACCTAAAAATTTCCAAATTTTGTTGGATTTCTCCAAAACTACAGTGGTCAGAAGCTCGATCCCAGCTCGGCCTTATAGCCCCAAAGGCCAGCTTTCATCTGATGCCCAGAGGATGGGCAAATGACTTCTTTTTCCTCTCCAAAATGGCCTCTCGTTGCGGCCACTCGCCCTGGCCCACCCTGACCACCCAACCTAAAAATTTCCAAATTTTGTCGGATTTCTCCAAAACTAAAGTGGTCAGAAGCCAGATCCCAGCTCGGCCTTATAGCCCCAAAGGCCAGCTTTCATCTGATGCCCAGAGCCTGCCCAAATGACTTATTTTTCCCCTGCAAAATGGCCTCTCTTTGCGGCCACTCGCCCTGGCCCTCCCTGACCACCCAACCTAAAAATTTCCAAATTTTGTTGGATTTCTCCAAAACTACAGTGGTCAAAAGCAAGATCCAGCTCGGCCTTATAGCCCCAAAGGCCAGCTTTCATCTGATGCCCAGAGCCTGGCCAAATGACTTCTTTTTCCCCTGCAAAATGGCCTCTCTTTGCGGCCACTCGCCCTGGCCCACCCTGACCTCCCAACCTAAAAATTTCCAAATTTTGTGGATTTCTCCAAAACTACAGTGGTCAGAAGCCATATCCCAGCTCGGCCTTATAGCCCCAAACGCCAGCTTTCATCTGATGCCCAGAGCCTGGCCAAATGACTTCTTTTTCCCCTGCAAAATGGCCTCTCTTTGCGGCCACTCGCCCTGGTCCACCCTGACCACCCAACCTAAAAATTTCCAAATTTTGTTGGATTTCTCCAAAACTACAGTGGTCAGAAGCTAGATCCCAGCTCGGCCTTATAGCCCCAAAGGCCAGCTTTCATCTGATGCCCAGAGGTTGGCCAAATGACTTCTTTTTCCCTGCAAAATGGCCTCTCTTTGAGGCCACTCGCCCTGGCCCACCCTGACCACCCAACCTAAAAATTTCCATATTTTGTTGGATTTCTCCAAAACTACAGTGGTCAGAAGCTAGATCCCAGCTCAGCCTTATAGCCCAAACGCCAGCTTTCATCTGACGCCCAGAGATTGGCCAAATGACTTCTTTTTCCCCTGCAAAACGGCCTCTCTTTGAGGCCACTTGCCCTGGCCCAGCCTGAACACCCAACGTAAAAATTTCCAAATTTTGCTGGATTTCTCCAAACTACAGTGGTCAGAAGCCAGATCCCAGCTCGGCCTTATAGCCCCAAAGCCCAGCTTTCATCTGGTGCCCAGAGCCTGCCCAAATGACTTCTTTTTCCCCTGCAAAATGGCCTCTCTTTGCGGCCACTCGCCCTGGCCCACCCTGACCTCCCAACCTAAAAATTTCAAATTTTGTTGGATTTCTCCAAAACTACAGTGGTCAGAAGCCATATCCCAGCTCGGCCTTATAGCCCCAAAGGCCAGCTTTCATCTGATGCCCAGAGGTTGGCCAAATGACTTCTTTTTCCCCTGCAAAATGGCCTCTCTTTGCGGCCACTCGCCCTGGCCCTCCCTGAACACCCAACCTAAAAATTTCCAAATTTTGTGGGATTTCTCCAAAACTAAAGTGGTCAGAAGCCAGATCCCAGCTCGGCCTTATAGCCCCAAAGGCCAGCTTTCATCTGGTGCCCAGAGCCTGCCCAAATGAATTATTTTTCCCCTGCAAAATGGCCTCTCTTTGAGGCCACTTGCCCTGTCCCACCCTGAACACCCAACCTAAAAATTTCCAAATTTTGCTGGATTTCTCCAAAACTACAGTGGTCAGAAGCCAGATCCCAGCTCGGCCTTATAGCCCCAAATGCCAGCTTTCATCTGATGCCCAGAGGTTGGCCAAATGACTTCTTTTTCCCCTGCAAAATGGCCTCTCTTTGCGGCCACTCGCCCTGGCCCACCCTGACCTCCCAACCTAAAAATTTCCAAATTTTTTTGGATTTCCCCAAAACTACAGTGGTCAGAAGCCAGATCCCAGCTCGGCCTTATAGCCCCAAACGCCAGCTTTCATCTGATGCCCAGAGCCTGGCCAAATGATTTCTTTTTCCCCTGCAAAATGGCCTCTCTTTGCGGCCACTTGCCCTGGCCCACCCTGACCACCCAATCTAAAAATTTCCAAATTTTGTTGGATTTCTCCAAAACTACAGTGGTCAAAAGCCAGATCCCAGCTCGGCCTTATAGCCCCAAAGGCCAGCTTTCATCTGATGTCCAGAGCCTGGCCAAATGACTTCTTTTTCCCCTGCAAAATGGCCTCTCTTTGCGGCCACTCGCCCTGGCCCACCCTGACCACCCAACCTAAAAATTTCCAAATTTTGTTGGATTTCTCCAAAACTACAGTGGTCAGAAGCCAGATCCCAGCTCGGCCTTATAGCCCCAAAGGCCAGCTTTCATCTGATGCCCAGAGGTTGGCCAAATGACTTCTTTTTCCCCTGCAAAATGGCCTCTCTTTGCGGCCACTCGCCCTGGCCCTTCCTGAACACCCAACCTAAAAATTTCCAAATTTTGTGGGATTTCTCCAAAACTAAAGTGGTCAGAAGCCAGATCCCAGCTCGGCCTTATAGCCCCAAAGGTCAGCTTTCATCTGATGCCCAGAGGTTGGGCAAATTACTTCTTTTTCCTCTGCAATACGGCCTATATTTGCGGCCACTCGCCCTGGCCCACCCTGAACACCCAACCTAAAAATTTCCAAATTTTGTCGGATTTCTCCAAAACTAAAGTGGTCAGAAGCCAGATCCCAGCTCGGCCTTATAGCCCCAAAGGCCAGCTTTCATCTGATGCCCAGAAGTTGGCCAAATGACTTCTTTTTCCCCTGCAAAATGGCCTCTCTTTGAGGCCACTCGCCCTGGCCCACCCTGACCACCCAACCTAAAAATTTCCAAATTTTGTTGGATTTCTCCAAAACTACAGTGGTCAGAAGCCAGATCCCAGCTCGGCCTTATAGCCCCAAATGCCAGCTTTCATCTGATGCCCAGAGGTTGGCCAAATGACTTATTTTTCCCCTGCAAAATGGCCTCTCTTTGCGGCCACTCGCCCTGGCCCACCCTGACCACCCAACCTAAAAATTTCCAAATTTTGTTGGATTTCTCCAAAACTACAGTGGTCAGAAGCTAGATCCCAGCTCGGCCTTATAGCCCCAAATGCCAGCTTTCATCTGATGCCCAGAGCCTGGCCAAATGACTTCTTTTTCCCCTGCAAAATGGCCTCTCTTTGAGGTCACTCGCCCTGGCCCACCCTGACCACCCAGCCTAAAAATTTCCAAATTTTGTTGGATTTCTCCAAAACTACAGTGGTCAGAAGCCAGATCCCAGCTCGGCCTTATAGCCCCAAAGGCCAGCTTTCATCTGATGCCCAGAGGTTGGCCAAATGACTTCTTTTTCCCCTGCAAAATGGCCTCTCTTTGCGGCCACTCGCCCTGGCCCTCCCTGAACACCCAACCTAAAAATTTCCAAATTTTGTGGGATTTCTCCAAAACTAAAGTGGTCAGAAGCCAGATCCCAGCTCGGCCTTATAGCCCCAAAGGTCAGCTTTCATCTGATGCCCAGAGGTTGGGCAAATTACTTCTTTTTCCTCTGCAATACGGCCTCTATTTGCGGCCACTCGCCCTGGCCCACCCTGACCACCCAACCTAATAATTTCCATATTTTGTTGGATTTCTCCAAAACTACAGTGGTCAGAAGCCAGATCCCAGCTCGGCCTTATAGCCCCAAAGGCCAGCTTTCATCTGGTGCCCAGAGCCTGCCCAAATGAATTATTTTTCCCCTGCAAAATGGCCTCTCTTTGCGGCCACTCGCCCTGGCCCACCCTGACCACCCAACCTAAAAATTTCCAAATTTTGTTGGATTTCTCCAAAACTACAGTGGTCAGAAGCCAGATCCCAGCTCGGCCTTATAGCCCCAAAGGCCAGCTTTCATCAGATGCCCAGAGGTTGGCCAAATGACTTCTTTTTCCCCTGCAAAATGGCCTCTCTTTGAGGCCACTCGCCCTGGCCCACCCTGACCACCCAACCTAAAAATTTCCAAATTTTGCTGGATTTCTCCAAAACTACAGTGGTCAGAAGCTAGATCCCAGCTCAGCCTTATAGCCCCAAACGCCAGCTTTCATCTGATGCCCAGAGGTTGGCCAAATGACTTCTTTTTCCCCTGCAAAACGGCCTCTCTTTGAGGCCACTTGCCCTGGCCCACCCTGAACACCCAACCTAAAAATTTCCAAATTTTGCTGGATTTCTCCAAAACTACAGTGGTCAGAAGCCAGATCCCAGCTCGGCCTTATAGCCCCAAATGCCAGCTTTCATCTGATGCCCAGAGGTTGGCCAAATGACTTATTTTTCCCCTGCAAAATGGCCTCTCTTTGCGGCCACTCGCCCTGGCCCACCCTGACCACCCAACCTAAAAATTTCCAAATTTTGTCGGATTTCTCCAAAACTAAAGTGGTCAGAAGCCAGATCCCAGCTCGGCCTTATAGCCCCAACGGCCAGCTTTCATCTGATGTCCAGAGCCTGGCCAATTGACTTATTTTTCCTCTGCAAAATGGCCTCTCTTTGCGGCCACTCGCCCTGGCCCACCCTGACCTCCCAACCTAAAAATTTCCAAATTTTGTTGGATTTCCCCAAAACTACAGTGGTCAAAAGCCAGATCCCAGCTCGGCCTTATAGCCCCAAACGCCAGCTTTCATCTGATGCCCAGAGCCTGGCCAAATGATTTCTTTTTCCCCTGCAAAATGGCCTCTCTTTGCGGCCACTTGCCCTGGCCCACCCTGACCACCCAACCTAAAAATTTCCAAATTTTGTTGGATTTCTCCAAAACTACAGTGGTCAAAAGCCAGATCCCAGCTCGGCCTTATAGCCCCAAAGGCCAGCTTTCATCTGATGCCCAGAGGTTGGCCAAATGACTTCTTTTTCCCCTGCAAAATGGCCTCTCTTTGCGGCCACTCGCCCTGGCCCTCCCTGAACACCCAACCTAAAAATTTCCAAATTTTGTGGGATTTCTCCAAAACTAAAGTGGTCAGAAGCCATATCCCAGCTCGGCCTTATAGCCCCAAAGGCCAGCTTTCATCTGATGCCCAGAAGTTGGCCAAATGACTTCTTTTTCCCCTGCAAAATGGCCTCTCTTTGAGGCCACTCGCCCTGGCCCACCCTGACCACCCAACCTAAAAATTTCCAAATTTTGTTGGATTTCTCCAAAACTACAGTGGTCAGAAGCCAGATCCCAGCTCGGCCTTATAGCCCCAAATGCCAGCTTTCATCTGATGCCCAGAGGTTGGCCAAATGACTTATTTTTCCCCTGCAAAATGGCCTCTCTTTGCGGCCACTCGCCCTGGCCCACCCTGACCACCCAACCTAAAAATTTCCAAATTTTGTTGGATTTCTCCAAAACTACAGTGGTCAGAAGCTAGATCCCAGCTCGGCCTTATAGCCCCAAATGCCAGCTTTCATCTGATGCCCAGAGCCTGGCCAAATGACTTCTTTTTCCCCTGCAAAATGGCCTCTCTTTGAGGTCACTCGCCCTGGCCCACCCTGACCACCCAGCCTAAAAATTTCCAAATTTTGTTGGATTTCTCCAAAACTACAGTGGTCAGAAGCCAGATCCCAGCTCGGCCTTATAGCCCCAAAGGCCAGCTTTCATCTGATGCCCAGAGGTTGGCCAAATGACTTCTTTTTCCCCTGCAAAATGGCCTCTCTTTGCGGCCACTCGCCCTGGCCCTCCCTGAACACCCAACCTAAAAATTTCCAAATTTTGTGGGATTTCTCCAAAACTAAAGTGGTCAGAAGCCAGATCCCAGCTCGGCCTTATAGCCCCAAAGGTCAGCTTTCATCTGATGCCCAGAGGTTGGGCAAATTACTTCTTTTTCCTCTGCAATACGGCCTCTATTTGCGGCCACTCGCCCTGGCCCACCCTGACCACCCAACCTAATAATTTCCATATTTTGTTGGATTTCTCCAAAACTACAGTGGTCAGAAGCCAGATCCCAGCTCGGCCTTATAGCCCCAAAGGCCAGCTTTCATCTGGTGCCCAGAGCCTGCCCAAATGAATTATTTTTCCCCTGCAAAATGGCCTCTCTTTGCGGCCACTCGCCCTGGCCCACCCTGACCACCCAACCTAAAAATTTCCAAATTTTGTTGGATTTCTCCAAAACTACAGTGGTCAGAAGCCAGATCCCAGCTCGGCCTTATAGCCCCAAAGGCCAGCTTTCATCAGATGCCCAGAGGTTGGCCAAATGACTTCTTTTTCCCCTGCAAAACGGCCTCTCTTTGAGGCCACTTGCCCTGGCCCACCCTGAACACCCAACCTAAAAATTTCCAAATTTTGCTGGATTTCTCCAAAACTACAGTGGTCAGAAGCCAGATCCCAGCTCGGCCTTATAGCCCCAAATGCCAGCTTTCATCTGATGCCCAGAGGTTGGCCAAATGACTTATTTTTCCCCTGCAAAATGGCCTCTCTTTGCGGCCACTCGCCCTGGCCCACCCTGACCACCCAACCTAAAAATTTCCAAATTTTGTCGGATTTCTCCAAAACTAAAGTGGTCAGAAGCCAGATCCCAGCTCGGCCTTATAGCCCCAACGGCCAGCTTTCATCTGATGTCCAGAGCCTGGCCAATTGACTTATTTTTCCTCTGCAAAATGGCCTCTCTTTGCGGCCACTCGCCCTGGCCCACCCTGACCACCCAACCTAAAAATTTCCAAATTTTGTTGGATTTCTCCAAAACTACAGTGGTCAGAAGCTAGATCCCAGCTCGGCCTTATAGCCCCAAATGCCAGCTTTCACCTGATGCCCAGAGGTTGGCCAAATGACTTCTTTTTCCCCTGCAAAATGGCCTCTCTTTGAGGTCACTCGCCCTGGCCCACCCTGACCTCCCAGCCTAAAAATTTCCAAATTTTGTTGGATTTCTCCAAAACTACAGTGGTCAGAAGCCAGATCCCAGCTCGGCCTTATAGCCCCAAAGGCCAGCTTTCATCTGATGCCCAGAGGTTGGCCAAATGACTTCTTTTTCCCCTGCAAAACGGCCTCTCTTTGAGGCCACTCGCCCTGGCCCACCCTGACCTCCCAACCTAAAAATTTCCAAATTTTTTTGGATTTCCCCAAAACTACAGTGGTCAGAAGCCAGATCCCAGCTCGGCCTTATAGCCCCAAACGCCAGCTTTCATCTGATGCCCAGAGCCTGGCCAAATGATTTCTTTTTCCCCTGCAAAATGGCCTCTCTTTGCGGCCACTTGCCCTGGCCCACCCTGACCACCCAACCTAAAAATTTCCAAATTTTGTTGGATTTCTCCAAAACTACAGTGGTCAAAAGCCAGATCCCAGCTCGGCCTTATAGCCCCAAAGGCCAGCTTTCATCTGATGTCCAGAGCCTGGCCAAATGACTTCTTTTTCCCCTGCAAAATGGCCTCTCTTTGCGGCCACTCGCCCTGGCCCACCCTGACCTCCCAACCTAAAAATTTCCAAATTTTGTTGGATTTCTCCAAAACTACAGTGGTCAGAAGCCAGATCCCAGCTCGGCCTTATAGCCCCAAATGCCAGCTTTCATCTGATGCCCAGAGGTTGGCCAAATGACTTATTTTTCCCCTGCAAAATGGCCTCTCTTTGCGGCCACTCGCCCTGGCCCACCCTGACCACCCAACCTAAAAATTTCCAAATTTTGTTGGATTTCTCCAAAACTACAGTGGTCAGAAGCCAGATCCCAGCTCGGCCTTATAGCCCCAAAGGCCAGCTTTCATCTGATGCCCAGAGGTTGGCCAAATGACTTCTTTTTCCCCTGCAAAATGGCCTCTCTTTGCGGCCACTCGCCCTGGCATTCCCTGAACACCCAACCTAAAAATTTCCAAATTTTGTGGGATTTCTCCAAAACTAAAGTGGTCAGAAGCCAGATCCCAGCTCGGCCTTATAGCCCCAAAGGTCAGCTTTCATCTGATGCCCAGAGGTTGGGCAAATTACTTCTTTTTCCTCTGCAATACGGCCTCTATTTGCGGCCACTCGCCCTGGCCCACCCTGACCACCCAACCTAATAATTTCCATATTTTGTTGGATTTCTCCAAAACTACAGTGGTCAGAAGCCAGATCCCAGCTCAGCCTTATAGCCCCAAACGCCAGCTTTCATCTGATGCCCAGAGGTTGGCCAAATGACTTCTTTTTCCCCTGCAAAACGGCCTCTCTTTGAGGCCACTTGCCCTGGCCCACCCTGAACACCCAACCTAAAAATTTCCAAATTTTGCTGGATTTCTCCAAAACTACAGTGGTCAGAAGCCAGATCCCAGCTCGGCCTTATAGCCCCAAATGCCAGCTTTCATCTGATGCCCAGAGGTTGGCCAAATGACTTATTTTTCCCCTGCAAAATGGCCTCTCTTTGCGGCCACTCGCCCTGGCCCACCCTGACCACCCAACCTAAAAATTTCCAAATTTTGTCGGATTTCTCCAAAACTAAAGTGGTCAGAAGCCAGATCCCAGCTCGGCCTTATAGCCCCAACGGCCAGCTTTCATCTGATGTCCAGAGCCTGGCCAATTGACTTATTTTTCCTCTGCAAAATGGCCTCTCTTTGCGGCCACTCGCCCTGGCCCACCCTGACCACCCAACCTAAAAATTTCCAAATTTTGTTGGATTTCTCCAAAACTACAGTGGTCAGAAGCTAGATCCCAGCTCGGCCTTATAGCCCCAAATGCCAGCTTTCACCTGATGCCCAGAGGTTGGCCAAATGACTTCTTTTTCCCCTGCAAAATGGCCTCTCTTTGAGGTCACTCGCCCTGGCCCACCCTGACCTCCCAGCCTAAAAATTTCCAAATTTTGTTGGATTTCTCCAAAACTACAGTGGTCAGAAGCCAGATCCCAGCTCGGCCTTATAGCCCCAAAGGCCAGCTTTCATCTGATGCCCAGAGGTTGGCCAAATGACTTCTTTTTCCCCTGCAAAACGGCCTCTCTTTGAGGCCACTCGCCCTGGCCCACCCTGACCTCCCAACCTAAAAATTTCCAAATTTTTTTGGATTTCCCCAAAACTACAGTGGTCAGAAGCCAGATCCCAGCTCGGCCTTATAGCCCCAAACGCCAGCTTTCATCTGATGCCCAGAGCCTGGCCAAATGATTTCTTTTTCCCCTGCAAAATGGCCTCTCTTTGCGGCCACTTGCCCTGGCCCACCCTGACCACCCAACCTAAAAATTTCCAAATTTTGTTGGATTTCTCCAAAACTACAGTGGTCAAAAGCCAGATCCCAGCTCGGCCTTATAGCCCCAAAGGCCAGCTTTCATCTGATGTCCAGAGCCTGGCCAAATGACTTCTTTTTCCCCTGCAAAATGGCCTCTCTTTGCGGCCACTCGCCCTGGCCCACCCTGACCTCCCAACCTAAAAATTTCCAAATTTTGTTGGATTTCTCCAAAACTACAGTGGTCAGAAGCCAGATCCCAGCTCGGCCTTATAGCCCCAAATGCCAGCTTTCATCTGATGCCCAGAGGTTGGCCAAATGACTTATTTTTCCCCTGCAAAATGGCCTCTCTTTGCGGCCACTCGCCCTGGCCCACCCTGACCACCCAACCTAAAAATTTCCAAATTTTGTTGGATTTCTCCAAAACTACAGTGGTCAGAAGCCAGATCCCAGCTCGGCCTTATAGCCCCAAAGGCCAGCTTTCATCTGATGCCCAGAGGTTGGCCAAATGACTTCTTTTTCCCCTGCAAAATGGCCTCTCTTTGCGGCCACTCGCCCTGGCATTCCCTGAACACCCAACCTAAAAATTTCCAAATTTTGTGGGATTTCTCCAAAACTAAAGTGGTCAGAAGCCAGATCCCAGCTCGGCCTTATAGCCCCAAAGGTCAGCTTTCATCTGATGCCCAGAGGTTGGGCAAATTACTTCTTTTTCCTCTGCAATACGGCCTCTATTTGCGGCCACTCGCCCTGGCCCACCCTGACCACCCAACCTAATAATTTCCATATTTTGTTGGATTTCTCCAAAACTACAGTGGTCAGAAGCCAGATCCCAGCTCGGCCTTATAGCCCCAAAGGCCAGCTTTCATCTGGTGCCCAGAGCCTGCCCAAATGAATTATTTTTCCCCTGCAAAATGGCCTCTCTTTGCGGCCACTCGCCCTGGCCCACCCTGACCACCCAACCTAAAAATTTCCAAATTTTGTTGGATTTCTCCAAAACTACAGTGGTCAGAAGCCAGATCCCAGCTCGGCCTTATAGCCCCAAAGGCCAGCTTTCATCAGATGCCCAGAGGTTGGCCAAATGACTTATTTTTCCCCTGCAAAATGGCCTCTCTTTGAGGCCACTCGCCCTGGCCCACCCTGACCACCCAACCTAAAAATTTCCAAATTTTGTTGGATTTCTCCAAAACTACAGTGGTCAGAAGCTAGATCCCAGCTCAGCCTTATAGCCCCAAACGCCAGCTTTCATCTGATGCCCAGAGGTTGGCCAAATGACTTCTTTTTCCCCTGCAAAACGGCCTCTCTTTGAGGCCACTTGCCCTGGCCCACCCTGAACACCCAACCTAAAAATTTCCAAATTTTGCTGGATTTCTCCAAAACTACAGTGGTCAGAAGCCAGATCCCAGCTCGGCCTTATAGCCCCAAATGCCAGCTTTCATCTGATGCCCAGAGGTTGGCCAAATGACTTATTTTTCCTCTGCAAAATGGCCTCTCTTTGCGGCCACTCGCCCTGGCCCACCCTGACCACCCAACCTAAAAATTTCCAAATTTTGTTGGATTTCTCCAAAACTACAGTGGTCAGAAGCTAGATCCCAGCTCGGCCTTATAGCCCCAAATGCCAGCTTTCACCTGATGCCCAGAGGTTGGCCAAATGACTTCTTTTTCCCCTGCAAAATGGCCTCTCTTTGAGGTCACTCGCCCTGGCCCACCCTGACCTCCCAGCCTAAAAATTTCCAAATTTTGTTGGATTTCTCCAAAACTACAGTGGTCAGAAGCCAGATCCCAGCTCGGCCTTATAGCCCCAAAGGCCAGCTTTCATCTGATGCCCAGAGGTTGGCCAAATGACTTCTTTTTCCCCTGCA